>NW_022991375.1:1279591-1342091 GCF_902827175.1 Gymnodraco acuticeps
GGGTTAGGGCTAGGGTTTTAACATTTTTAACCAGTTAAGCCCTGAGCCTGTTTTTCAGGTTTCAGGCTCGAAAATGCCACTAACACAACAAATGATATATCTTCACTTCTAAAAGGGGTAAATTAATAATAATTTTTCTCAAAGCAAGGTTACATCTGTGAGTTGGATGTAGAAGTGTCAGAATCAATATAGATGTTTTTATTTTAAAGTAAATTCAGATGGAACATAGTAAAAACATGTCAATTCTAATGTCCACCTAAAAAAAAAACTTTACTTATCGTGAAAACCACCCTTGCATGATGGGTTAGTAGACTAAAAGCTTTAGGAATCCAAACTATAACATATAATAAGTACCCTGTATCAAGATTGATGCAAAACAAGTGAAATTTGACCTTTTTAGAGAGATTTAGAAAAATAAAGTCTAAGCGGACTCACCTCTGGGTAATTTGGGAACCATTTGAACTTTTTCACTGTAAAAATCATTTTATTACTTTGAATTATCGCTATAGGTATTCATTCCATCCAAATACAACTGTTGTGAAAAAAAATAAAAAATAAATAAATAAAACATAGGCTTACTCACTAACAGTGAGCCTCTGAATTAGCCCCGAGCGAAAAATGCTAACCTATTACAGCACCGAAAATCACTCCTCGCTTCCTTATTACTTATCCTAGCTGCACATCCAACACATTGTTTATGATCGCAAGGAGACACAGAATCTAACGGTGCCCACCTGAACAGCCCAACACTGAAAGATACAAACTCGCGACGTTATCAACAAAAACGTACATCAAAACAAATGGCGCTAGCGCTAATGCGCTAGGCTAACAATGACTTACCTTCCTCGTTGTCTGGTCTAAACTGGTCTTCAATGGCATTACAACGATAAAAACGATGATGTAGTTAATCCATAGATTAATATCCAATGGGGCTGTGTCCCCTTTGAAATGTTCTGATAATCTATAAGCAATAAAACTGCAATTCCGTTAACTGCTGTCCGCTCTGTGCTCCGTGCGCTCTGGGTCCTGCATTTCCTGCTTCGTTACGTTGTAAACAATAAATGAAGTCGGCTGCGTAATGTGCTTACGCTGGCTGGCATTCTTTATACTTTACGCAGGACCATATCTCTGGAACCCATTGGTCGATTCGTGTGATTTACACCTTTTTCTTAACCATCAGAACCAATAGAATCGATGGGCAGTTCCCAAATCTACGTAAACATTACCATAGCGGACGTAATAGAGAAGCAAACGAAGCATATCTGAAAGTGCAAGCCTGGACTGCAATACTTTATACCGAGTATATTGCCATAAATATGATGATTGATTATCAGTAAAAGATTATACGTGACACAAAGACATTGGATTAACCTTGAGATGCGTTTTTATTCCGTTGAACACAACTTTTGATCACAAATCAAAAAAGGTAAGACGTAATTATTGTAATATTTTTGGAACCGGATGTTGTTTACTTTCTCTTTTCTGGCTGATAGCTCCAGGAATTCGAGGTCGGACAGTGATGACATTACATGTGTGGAATCTGTGGAGTCTCAGCTTTAAATCGTATATCTTGTTTGTGCAGTTAAGATAGTAATAAGGGCATTTCTACCGTGTGTTGTGTGTAAAAAAGCGTTAGCATTAGTTAGCATTTTTTCGCTCAATGCTAATTCAAAGGCTTGGTATTACTTTTGTGTTTTTCTTAGCTAACAATTGTTCTTATTGTCAGTTAGCGGAGTTTCTTACCTTTAAAAGGGTATGAAACATTAATAGTTTCATAAATGTTAAGAAGCCCTGAGACATGTGAGAAAAAAAAAACTGTGGGAGGGGTCCACTGGGGGGACCTTCGGGCTTAACTGGTTAAAAGATCCCAAAAATGTGAATCTTTGAAATTGGGCAGGATAGCTGTGAGCAAACTACTCATACAAGAGTACATTTTTGCATTTGATAGCTCTTTTCTTAAACATTAAACAACACTGCCCAGTGTTAATGAAACTTAGTGGAAAGGTGAAACATTGGTCAGTAAAGGCTATTCAATTTGGATTTGATCCATATCACAGGCAGATACACAGATTCATTTTCACAATTGTTAATATTGTAAGTTAGGGCATTGCATTACGGAAAGTCTGCACTCTTCTACTGCCCTTTTAGTTGTTATCATTATGCTTATTTGGAGGATGTTTTTTGTCCAAACTGCATTCAAACATTGGAGCAAAAGCAACACATCTGGAATTGGGGGTGTGTTACTTAGCAACAAATAACTCAAACATGTTGAGTGAAGATGTACAGGTGTATGGCACAGAGGGAAACCTTATATCAGGGTTTGTCTCCACAGGCAATTCTTGACGGTGATTCAATTGTTGATTTTGGCGTTTTTATGGGATTTGTTGACATAAAGAAAATATGGAATGTCACCAGTATTATCCTTTACGGAGACCAATACCACATCAGTCACAAAAAGCAAGTTATCCCTACAAAACCCTGCCAAAAGGTATGAGTTAAGTGTAAGACAGCAAATAAGGAAAATACTATACGTGACCAAGGACGCTGAGGTAAGGTTATACATTATTCGATGTGCGATGCAGGAAAGAACATGAGGCAGGGAGAGAGGAGAGTGATAGCTCTGCAGGGAGGAAGCAGGAGACCATCTGCTGTTGGCTACCTGCTGTTCCCGAATTCCCCGCTCACCTTCCCTCTTCTTCTTTCTCCCCATTTCCCCTGCAGTCTATGAAGGTACTCAGTCAGTTAGTGTCAGAGAGCCGGCATATACATACCAGGGACCCCGCACTCACACACACAGACTCACACACATAGAGTCAGACGCACATACAGTACAGAGCAAGTACTAAGTGAATATCTGACTCCAAATTTGATATTTGTACTCTCCGTGTGCTGCATGCTCTTTGGTGAAGTTCCCCCATACCCCTTGTGCTTTTTTTTCTCACTGTCACGATACAAACATGCATACATGTCACACCACACACACAAACACACACCCACACACACAGATCGGCAACAAACACACAAAACATACATACACACACACACACACACACACACACTGTGAGAGGGTCTCTCTAATGGATTCTGAAGATTCCAATTTCCCCTCTGCCACCAAAGACAGAAAACCCTCTGAGCTCAATTACCCCCATCTCACACACACCAGACGAGACCCTGTGCACACACACCGACATGCACACACAATTGGACACATCTTCACTTGTAATCATAGACGCACATTCACATCCATGCACACCTTAAGCCACTGTGACATGCCGAGAATCACACAATCAGAGTCACGCAGGCAAACTGAGAGGAGTATTACTCTAAGGTAGATTTTATGTGATAGGAGATAACGCGATGAAGGAGGGGAGAAAAATGGAGGGGTTGCTGGGAGGTGAGGTGTAAGGGGATAGGTCAGGATACACAAAAATAAAAGATGGTGGGATAGAAAATGGCAAGATGGGAGGATATGTTGAAGTAAAGATACGGATAGAAATATGGGAGCCAGCCGAGGCAAAGAAAGATGTGAAGGAGATATAAGAGCCGACTTGAGAGGAGGTGCAGGCCTATGGCTTTTACAGAACCCACTCTTCCAGAAACCTTATTAAATTCTACAATTAGCTGAACGTCTCAAGCTATAAATAGGCTCACTTTTCCCATTCTGTGATGTCAGTCAGCGGGCCCGGCTTCGACTGTGGGGGAAACAAAACAATTTAAATTATAGCAAGGCTCCCTCTTTGTCTGGCCACCCTTTTAACGGGATAATTACTAGTCTATTCATTCGCACTCGGCCAGGGCGATATATCACCTCACTGCGTAGCGGCCCCGCTTTCTGTGATAAACGTCCTTTACTGGGGATGTGGGGAAGTAGGGGGGAGGCTGAGGGTTTATGTGTGCCCGTTGATATCAGCTCACTGTCTGCTGCTGGCTTTCACCAAAAGCCTTGTCGGCTAGATTGAATAGCCTCCTGCCAGGATCTGGAGAGCACCAGGAGTGCTGCACCTTGGTTTCCAGAGTGACACCGACACCCTCCCATGGGGCTCGGCTATGAGGAAATGAGCGAGAGAGGGAATGAAAAGGAAAGAGAGGGAGCGAAAAAAAGGCATCTATTATTCAGCACGGCCCGACCCCTGCATACGCGCGCCATTAAAAATAGGAAATCCATAGCGGAGACAAATGGCTTCTAAATGAAGCGCTACAGGAGGAGAGCGGAGATAGGGACCCCTGTCACATGCGCTTTAATTGTCTCCCGGGGCGATAAGGAGATTTATCAAATTCATCGTGCCAGTAAGGGCTGTTAGGCCTACGACGACGAGCGGTTGGAGAAACAGCGCAGCACGTGTTTGTTCGTTCAAAGATACGCGCCATGACACAGGATGGCCAAGCAATTAGAGCGGTCATAAATTGTGCCAAGCTGAAACAAATCCAGAGCCAACTGACTGTTATGGTTTCATAAAACCCGACGCATGGGCTGGTCTCTTGTAAGTAAAAACACTAAAGAGATGCTAAATTGGAAACAACAAGCAGTGATTGAAAACCATTTACTCAGCAGGTATGTGGTACTCAACGGCTGATGTCGTTATGAAAAGAATCACTACCTTCATAACAATAAAACGGCGGTATCGTCTTCACCAGCAACATAGACATTGCCTTGTTATCAGCCACGTAGTCTTTACCTAAAAACACTCTAATGTTAGGAGACCTATTTGACCTTTCTTAGATCACAAGTGCTCCTCCCACAGAGACCAGGATGTTGGAGGAGTTATTGAGAGAGATTCTTTTTATTTGCTTCTGCTGTAAGGATGGCCAAATGGGGTTCTGGGCAAAAGGGAAGCACTGGGGATAAATATTGAATACATGGTTAAAATCTACGCACTAAAAAGATAAAGAGTGACCCTGAATTACGGAGTGGTGTTTCAGGGTTATTATATCATAGTTTACTTATATTTAGAAATTCCCTGAGTAACTGTACTGTTGATGTCTACTTACGAATTGGAAGGCTGGGGATTATATTATACATTGTTTGCATTGTCAGCCAAAGCTCTTATTATTTTTCTGTGCCATTAACTTCCATTGATGTCCCAAAACTATTTAAAATTAATCAACGAGACACAATGTTGAGGTGGTAATCTGGTTCTTAATGATAGGAAGGTGGGCACTGTAGTTTATTTTAAGGCAATCTTGCATACAATCTCCCTCTGCAGTCAATCAGAAAAAAACATGTATTGATCAGAAGCTGAAAATAGTTCCTCAAGAAATAAAATATGTCCACCCGTCTGGGTAAAAATACAGAGCCTAGCTTTTTTAATTTTTTTAAGAAGATTAAACACATGTTTGTGTCCCAGTTCTAATGGACTAATTGAAGGACAGAATCATAAGTTGTTGGCTCTTGTCAATAAAAAAAATACAGAATTCCTCCAGTCTTAGCCTTAAAATGTTTTCTTTTTTTAAACATCAGAAATATTGCTATCACAAACAGCCTGAGTATTTTCTTATGTATAATCAAATCCATTAAGATGAACCCTAACATAACCACAGGATTTTATTCCTTGCACGAAAGTATTATGCCAGTTGATGTCGGATAAGTCCTTTGTGAATCGCAGACACACAAGACCATAATTCCATGTGCTATCCAAACAAACATTGTTTTTCAACAAACAGATTCCTGCTGCCACGCTTGTTTCTAATTTCCATCAACATTAAGCAAAGTGACGTGTGCCCTGCCGATGCATTCTGAGATAAAAACAAGTTTACTAAAGACTGAGATTCTAATTTGGTGTCCTGCTGTTTCCATTTCAGCGTTAGAGACATATGCGTACATGTATCCATATTTGCTTTCTGGAAACCCGCAGAGGCATGCAGCATGCAACTCTCTGTTGTTGAGACATTATAAATGACCCCATTAAATATTAATGACAAAAGTAATTACATTTTAATTAGAAAATGAGCACTTTTTATGATTGTGACAATTAACCCCAACTGATGTTACAACTGACCTTAGTGGTGGAGCAGATCAGCCAATGTGGTCATCTGCTTTTGATAGCGGTGCATTTCTCTTTTGAGATTACACAGGATGATTTGAATTGGACATGTATGAGTGCTAACTATCAAATTGCAGGTCTCTGGGCGAAAAACCCACAGATTAATGTGATAATAAACCAAATGCGTTATTGCAATCCCTACTCTCATTTAGAGCTGAATTTGGAAGGCAATACCTTCTGTAAAATACTTTTTTGACAGTTATGGTTGGGAGACAGAGAAAGAATGAGACAGAATAAATCTATTGACAGACATAAAAAAAAAGTGTTTTATCTAAGTGGACATTTTGCAGAAGAAAACGTGTCTAGCTTGGTATTCCGTGAATGGAGTGTGTGTGTGTGTGTGTGTGTGTGTGTGTGTGTGTGTGTGTGTGTGTGTGTGTGTGTGTGTGTGTCTGTGTGTGTGTGTGTGTGTGTGTGTTGTGTGTGTGTGTGTGTGTGTGTGTTTGTGTGCGCGTGTCTGGGTGTGTGTTGGCTTTTGTGATGGATGAATGACAGTCGGCATGGCAGCTCATCTCCTCTCAGGCGGCTGGTTGACAGAGAGAGATGTTACAGCGCAACTGGGCAGGTGTCTCACACACACACACACACACACACACACACACACACACACACACACACATACACACATCTAAAGCATGCATCTGAATGCAACATCCCCTACTTTTCTTCCTGGCTTTCACCAGCCTCCCATTTCTGGACCCTGCCACCTCTGTCCACCACCTCTGTCTACTCATCTCCTGCCCCCCCCCCCCTTCCCCTCCCTCCCCATGTTCCTTGTAAGTGAGCTGTCTCTTTGCGGGCGGCGGCCTTCACATCTTCCTCATAGCCTCAGACCTGAGCCCGTCAATCGCTAAGCCCCCCCCCCCCCCCAATGCCTTCCTATCCCAATCAATGGGGCGCCATGAAGCTTCCACACACCTCAGGCTGGAGGAAGAGGAGGAGGAAGAGTGTCCCGGTCGCCAGGGGGGGGGGGGGGGGGGGGGGGGGGAATAGAGAAATGGGGGAGATTGAGGGTTGGGGAAGGAGGGGGTGATTTAGCCTGTCAGGGCGCCAGTTTGGTGGAGAGATGGGGCTTCTCTTCCTGAGTCAGACAGGGCCAATAACTCATTAGAGAGAGAAAGATGTAGAGGTGAAGATGTGGCAGAGAGGGAGCGAGGAGGAGAGGGAGACGAGGGGAGAGCTCCTTTCTCCCCCTTCTGTCTTTCCCTCACTTCAGTCTCTCCTCTTTTTCTTCCAACCCCTATCCTCATCTTTCCTTTTTTTATTACCCACCACCCCCCATCCCACACACCCCTTCCCCTCGGCAACTCCCTGCAAACCCCCCTCCCCCCAATCCCCCTCTCCTCCCCTCCTTCCATCTGTCTTTCTTGCTGCAGTGCCCATGCTGCCAGGCAGTATAAATCACATCTCTGGGCTTGGCTGCAATGGGCCTGAAAATAAAAAGGCATAAAAGTGTCGGGATGAGCTACGGGCTGGGGGGGAGAATTCCTTTATGATGGGTCTAAATCCTCCTCCCGCCACGCATCCTCCCGGCATATATACACACACACACACACACACACACACACACACACACTCACACACACACACACACACACACACACACACACACACACACACACACACACACACACACACACAGATGCGTGTAGATGCATACACATGCACAACATACGCTTCTACTCTGAAATTATCCCCCCAAACAGAGCAGTATGTCTCCTTCTCCCTCTCTCTCTGTGTCTCTCTCTCTTATACACCTGTTCCACCCTCCAAACACACACACACACACACACACACACACACACACACACACACACACACACACACACTTTCTGCCACACATCGTATTAAGCTCTTTGTTGGCTGTGATCAGAATTGAGATGTGCTCTCCCTGGGCCCTGTCTTTAAAGGGATAGTTCAACCAAAACCCCAGTCAGTGACATATTTCTGTCACTTTCATCTTACACATTTGTCTTTTTCTTTTGAAGACCAGGAAGAGATAAAGTATGGTAGGATATACAAATTGGCATGTTCGATTCAAATGTGCAAGGTAGGTTGAAAGATCATTACTTGCGGCCCTTAAAAAAGTGTAGTTCTTGGTATGAATGATGTTATAACTTAAAGAATGAAGATCTTACTTTTGTACAAACATTAAAACATTTATTATCTGAACATAATAAAAACCAGCCCTTGCAAAATGATAGAGACGTGAAGTCACAGGTGATAAAAGGATAACGTTTTTATTTCTCTAATGTTTGCAGATATAGGGACTTCACATTTTCCTCTAGGGCTTAGTCTAGGGCTTAGTCCAGTATTAATGAGGGGTAAATGTGCACCAAGTACCCAAAGTCGTCCTTCTTTAATGTCTAAAATGGATTTTTACCAAGGTTGTCACTGTGGATTATGGCACAAAGGAGAGTCACTTCACTGTGTATAATGGTTATTGTGGACAATTTATGATCTCTGTAGTCTCCATCTATGTATCGTTTTGAGTAAATAAACCAATAAAAAATGATTTAGGTGGCCTATAACATATTGAAATGAACCTGCTGGCAGAGATGCATTGTAAAGGTTGTCTAAATGATTACAGGAATGAAGATGGAGGTGAGTGAGCGCAGGGTGAATGGGCGATTCCATCACCTGCTAAAATCAACCTATAGCTCAGAGTTCCCCTTTAATCTACGTCCCGATGTGCACTTTGTCAATTATGTTAGATCACGCTGTGTGTGGTATGAACACAGGCACGCACACACACACGCACGTGCACACACACACACACACACACACACACACACACACACGGAGTGATGATGATAATGGTGAGCACCTCCCTAGGTGAAGTCTATTCAGTCACAGTGGGAGCCATCTCAGACCTAATTATGCTTGGTTTGGCGTTTTAACTGTATTGATCAAAACGCTGAAACAAACGAGAAATGCTTATCAAGCTGGAAAAGAAGAGCCCTCAGGAGTTGTGCGTGTGTGTGTTCTTGTGTGTGTGCTCCACAGGAGTGAGTGAGAGTGATGGCATAGGTGTAAGAGGTGGTGAGATATTGGTAGTTATAAAAAAAAATGCAATTCGTAGCTTATGAGCTATTAATTACAGCCTACGCTCCTTCACCCCTTTTTACCAGCCATAAGAGTTACTGCCACACACATACACAACCATATATTTCGACACATATATGCTCACATATGCAGGCCTCGGGACGTGCACAAACCAAAGCAACACATCCAGGATCATGCACACACTCGCACACACACAAATTAGCTCGTCCATGGCAGGCAGCACTAAGTGTACAATACCCTGCTCTGATGAGCAAGCTCCCGTCGACCTTGGAACTCTCTGGAAAGACAATGCAAGGAGAGCCATGCTGCGAAAGGGAGGAGGTGGGGGTGGTGGGAGTAGATAAGGTGGAGGGAGGGATGGAGAGAGGGAGACAATAAATGAGAGAAGGAGGGAGGGAAGGAGAGAGAGAGTGTGTAAGTGGTGCAGCTCAGTGTAGGGCAGGAGGGCAGTGCTCCCTCCCTCCTCTCCATCTCGGCTCATCTCGAATGCAAATGTGGTTTCTATACGGTTCCTTTGTGCCGCTTCTAACTGCTCCAGAGAGAAGCAATTACAACTGCTCCATTCACTCAGAGAAGGAGAGACACGCATGGATAGAGAAGGGTAATTAATAAAGAGATAGGAGGTATGAAGGAGGAGGTGAACCTGTGGAGGATCTTCAAGTAGGATTTGAGCGTGTTATTGATTGAAGTGGCAGCTTTGTTATCGACACACAAAGTCATCGACGCCAAAGCTGACCTGGCTCATGATTTCTGACCAACTACTCTATGAAAGGTCAAAGGTGAGAGGTCATTACATCACACGTGTTGTGGGGAAAGTGCGATATTACTCTGTGGCCCTCACTCATTATGCTACAGTCGTTATTTCCCCAATCACTGTTTCAGGGCGCTGAACCTCGCAGAATTTATTGAATCAATAGGACTCCATCTAGATATGACATCACCCTCCATTCCTCTCCGTCTTCCTGCAGACGGATAGTTCTAGTGCCAGTGCCATATCCTATTGCAGTCACAGTGGCCGGGCGAGGAATGGTGGGTGTTTTTATGGCAGTCATTTGGGCCGCTAATATGTCATCTCCATTAGCCGACTTTTAACACTCGCAGATAGATGGCCCTGTGACATTTATCTGCACACGGGTCGTATTTTAGCTGTTAAATGGCTGCCGATGTGCAGAGTGCGTGCAAAATGAGTGTGTGTGTTTTAGGCGTGTGATGGTGGGGTTGGGGAAGGAGAGGCAGATGCATTGACTTTTAATGATGCTCTATGCAATAGCACTTTAGAGGTAATAATCACAAATACAATGCAAGTCGTCACCTTTGACCCCTCCTCTCGCCCGGCGCGAAAGAGAGAGTAGGGGAGGAAGAGGAGCTGGCTGCGAGGTCGAGACATCTTCCTCCTCAACAGTTGGACAGCTGAGGTATGGTGAGCCGGGGCACGCAGCGTCAGCAAAAAAACTACAAAAGGGAACAGCTAATTAACTTAGCGGTCTATAGAGAGATGATGAGGGTTGAGGGGGAGAGGTATATGGAGGGAAATAAAGAGAGAGTGAAGACGAAGAGTGGGTGCAAAGTAAGCACTGGGGCCGGTAGAGAGTTACACAAGATAATTGCTCATATGGATTTTGCCATTGTTGGCTTTTGTGAGGTCAAGGGGGTGAAGCCATTCCCCGCGGTGGCTTCAGGTGAAAGTCCAAATTAGCTAATAATTTAGACTCATAAACTAATGCTAATATTGAGGCCCAAGACACATATTGAAAAGCATTAGAAAAGATTCCTACCATAAAACCAGCTGTAAATATGATATACCATCTTGTCATTTAACTCGTCACATACAGCTGAACCTTCCCCCCCATCTCATAAAAGTACCCTCCACTCCACCGCATCAAAAAGCTGAGAATATGTTCCGTGTCATTTTATGTGTTGTCTACAGCAGCTCGGTCACCTGTCCAGAAGCATTGAAGTTGACTAATGTGACAGAAAATTAACAATTAAAAATATCATACAGGCTCAGAGCCACGGCAACGTGGACCGTTCACAACTCAGTGGACACCCTAATTGCTTTGAAACACAATTGGGTTTGGGCTTTGTTTGATGTTTTGGAGGTATGAAGCGCATCAATGCACATTGGAAATTGAGTTATAAATTACAAAAATGATGAAGATCAATATCCAAATGCTGGATGTTATCCGCGACAAAAAGGCAGATGGGTGCATGTACACATACACAAAAACACAAGATGCCACCAACTTGAGGTTGCATTTAATTTTGTCTGAAAATTGACTGGCTCTGAACCAAGCAGTGTACGCGGTTGTGTGTGTCGTGCTCTATGGCTGTCATGGGGTACGTTGATAAGGTCAACCTTAACAGCAAACAGAGATGGAGAGCTCCAACCACAAACCACTGGGACCGAGGAACTGACAGGGGATGAGGAAAAGAGAAAATGTTCATTCATCCACAGCTTTCCCAACAGTGTATACGTGTTTGTGCTCACAGCTGTCAGTGTGTTTTCATGTGTCTGGGTCTGTGTTTGCCGTATGAATACAGCTCAGTGGCTGCGGTGTGAAGTCACTGACAGCTTCATTATGGCTAGTGCGCAAAGGGAGACAGCACCATCCAGGGGAAGGAGAGAAGAGGACAGAGACAGGGGGACAGAGACAGGGGACAGGCCAGGTTTACTGTTGGACCGGCCAGTGTCAGTCCAGCAGTTGGTAGAGGGGGGGGGCGGGGGGCAGCTGCTGTCTCCTTTAATGAGCCTTCGCTTCTTTCATCAGCTTTCAATTTACAGGGCTGTCCTGCACTCTTGCACTGCCCCCCCCCCCCCCCATCTCAACCCTGTAACACACACACAGTATGAAGCCGTCTTGTTTTTTGCAGGTGATTCCCAAGAGTAGTCTGTAATAGTTGAATTAATTTGCTGTCTTACTTTAATTAGATCACCTCACCTGGGACAGGAATGACACAGGGATGAAATGTGACCAGCACTCAGCCTCTTCCAATATCACAACACTGAAGACATTTAAAATCCAACTGGTAGATATAGACCTTAGATAAAGATTGCAGGTTGTAAATTAGAAGTTTGTTATACAGGCAGTTCTCAGTGTAATGATTTACTAAAGAAAATAATGTTGCAGAAAATCATGCCTTAATGAAGTTTGCAATGTTCAGTTTAGGTTCTGGTCAAGGCATTTACATTAAATTCAGACTTAAATATATATAAAAGAAACATCTCAAAAGGGACATCGACAGTTTTGCAACATACCATAAGTGTGCATTAATTGTCACTGACAATATAGGGTGTATAACAGACATTTTAAACCCTTAGCAGCTTAATGTTGAATATTAATATGGACTCAATTGCATCAACTATCCCTTAAAGAGAAAAATAACCTTACTCCAATGTTCAGCACAAACTACAGTGTAAATCAAGTTACCATTGCAGACTTGTAACCCCCTGCTGTATTAACTCAGACGCGTTGAGGTCCTATGATGTCTACACTCCCTCTACTGGGCTCTAACAATACAGCACTGTATTCAGGAAAACAAGTGATTGGACAAATTCAATAAGATGTTCAATTACTATTCAAGAAGCAAGACCTTTTTTCATCAAAAAGACAATTTATTCAGCCATTAATACATCATAAAAGTATACAAATATTTCTCTAAAAATTCTAGTCTACAATTCAAAGCTCATTCCTTGCCAACATAGGTAGAGCTTCAGTGTGGATAAAAATATACATGTATATAAATGTTTAAGAAATCACCATTATAGTGTGCAGGTTTACCATACAAAAACATGATTTCTTTTTTTAAATACACACTCAATTAAATGACTTTGATGCTCAATGCTTTGAGAAAAAATAAAGCACAATAATAAAACAACAAATGTCCAAGTTCAATAGTGAAGTAGTTTGAAGGTTAAGAAAAGAGAGCTCCATGGAGGATCACCAACAGATCAAGCACTGCTGCTGTTGATGCGTGGGACACACACACTGAAAGACACCTGAACAGCTGGGAGCGTCTGTTATGTTTCTGAGAAGGGGACGGGGGTCCCTCGCTCTGGAGTGCCCACACTCTGACAACCTGTTGAAGAAGAGCTGCTGTGGGAGGAAAAGTGATGGAGGGGTCAGTTTGGCATCAGACATTGAAAACTATACTTCAAAAAAAGATGTAAACTTTTCTGTCCAAGCGTTACCTTTCACAGTCAGAGTCACAGGAGGCCGCCTTGTCCTCCGAACTCCTCATGAAGCTGCTGTTGCATCGCTGTATTGCTTCTGCCACCGTGTACCTTGTCTTACCGCTCGCACACTTCTCTATCCTCGTGATGCTGAGGTCTGACTGGAGGAACAGATGGAGCCTGCTGTCCGACAGCAACAAAGGGTTTTCAAAAATACTAAAAGGAGGATAATTATTATATGTTAGACACTTTTATCCAAAGCGACTTACATACTCAATACTGTAGACAATCCCCACAGGAGCAATTTGGGGTGAAGTGTCTTGCCCAGGGACACAACGACATGCTGACTGCAGTGGGGTTTGAACCTGTGACCCCCTGATCAGAACAACGAACAACCCACTCCGCCACCCCTTTGTTATCGTGTATATATATATATATATATATATATATATATATATAATTATGCCACAATGTCAACCAGGGAACAACTTTTTTTCTTTTTAAATAGTTAAAATATAGTGAGGTAAGGTCACCTTCAACAGGGTTATTGCTTTCAGCAGATTAATTCTTAACAGTCTTTTAAAGAGGGGGGGGCATAAAAGCATAGCTCTATATGGCAGTCTTATAATTTGATTGCTGCCATTATTTTAGCAGCAACTCACCTTTCTAAAAACTCCTCGAAGCCCTTCATCCTCTGTGCGACCTGTTCCGGGTTCTTCGAACTGAAGAAGGGGTTCCATGACGGCAATTTGGGCAACTCGCTGAACAGAATAACCGACCAAAAAAAGAAATTGCTTAGAGAAACCTATTGCATGCCAAATTAAAGTCAATAATTGGTTTGAAGCTGAGGTTTGAACATACATGATCAGAGCATTCTGTTCCAGACAATGTCGCAGCCAAACAAACTCACTGTAACGCCGTCTTACACATGAAGACTTTTTTCGAAAGCACATGCTATTGGTCTGCAAAATAACAGAAAAGCAAATCAATACTTTCATCACAGTCGAATTCACCAATAAGAAATTCTCTAAAATTCACTTACATGTAAACAGATCTCATAGTCGACATGTGTGTGCCAGAGGTAATCTTTTAAGAGCCTTGGATCTTGAACACAAATGCTGATTATGTCCTACACAATTCAAAAAGGGTTCAGTTACACATTGTAAAGATGCATTTAAAATAAAACACACAATGTGCTTCAGCAAAGTTATCAAAATGTAAAAAAAGTGGTGACTGCACAGATTGAGCAAGGGAAAGTGTGAAGGAGTATGCTAAAGCACTTACAGAGTTTGACAGATTTTCCAGCATACTTTCCATGGCAGGTACAGAAAAACCTTGAAAAAAAAAGATAGAGAAAAAGTTGGTTTCAATGAAAGAATGTTTCATGATTTCCTGTGTTGAGCCATGAGTTTGAACATTTTCACAAGAGTTTAAAGTTTATAATAATTGAATAATAGGATCTTCAACCAAAGCCTTTTGTTATCAATGATCTGATTTGGCAATTTATACTTTAAGGCCTCAAAGTGCAAACATTTGGAGATTTAGATTACGAGGAGAACAAAGAGCAAGGGGGGCCCAAACACCTTAACACACAAACACAAACATTCAGTTCTGCTTAAGAAAATCAATGAAGGCCACACAATAGCCTCAGGAAAAAACACAGGGACAAAAGGGTGCTCGCTCCAAGTAAAATCTTAAAGGAGCCACTTATTTTCCTCAGCCACTATGCTTATATAATAACAGATTACTTTGCTACAGTGCACTAAACTAAAGCACTGAATTATGATCAAAATAGATAAATAGGCATCTCAATTCAACCCAACTCTGATCCAGAAATAGCAGGACTGAAAAAATGCTCTAGTCCCATAGTCTTACATCTTTAATACAAATTGGAGTTATTTTAAATTAGGCCTACTTTTTAACAATAAAGGTATAACCTAAAACGCCAACGAGCAATCCCCAAGGCATTTAAACAAACATTTGTTTAAAGTACATTATTTCAAGAAAAAGGGAAGAATATAATTACCCAATAGAGTTTAGGAGGCACTGACATTATTTTAAGTCAATTACATTTCTACTACAGTTTGTGATAAAAACCGTTATGAACAAATAAACGCGTACAACAACGCAACACTTTTATGTAACTTTAATTCCAATATGTTATATATACTACCTTTCCCTCTTCACTTCCCGAGCAGTAATCCGGTGTTTATGTACCAAAAGGAGCAGCTCAGTAGGCTAGCTTGAGGTTTAGCACTGCCTGGACTGAACTTCTGCTCACACAAACGTAACTACTCAGTGCGACCTTTTCCTCCTTGTTGTTCACTTCTTGTCTTCTTCGCTCTATTGTTATAAAATATACAATAAATAAAATGCGATAAAAAATGAATTGCGATAAGGTTACCAAGCCACACAGGGAGAATGATACCCCTCTTGAGTAAAATGTGCTGGCTACGTGCTCACTCCGCACCTGTCTCTAATGACGTGGAGAAATCAGTTTAAATGGTTTCACCTGGTCGGAGGAGCCTATGGCACGTAGTGAAAACTAATGATCACATTTAAAAGCAATCAAATATGGGATGTATTGATTACATACACCATCAATACTGTAGACAATCTACAGTATCTTTCTTTTTTTCAAATTACGATTCAGGTGCCATTACCAGACCTAATAAAACATAATAATATCTGAAATAAGATTTGACATCAGTGAATTCCTTATTTAAATCAAGTTTTAATGAGTGCAGAGACAACTAAAACAAAGGAAAATGTCACTCAGTCTCTCTCATTATAAAATTATAATATTTATGTATGTTTACATCCCACCAACTGTAGACACCAAATGCATACTTTAAAAAAAATCACAGGTGCTTTATTTTGTATTTAATATTCACATTCTTCATGACTTACTGTAAATCAATGTGTTCCTAATGACCTAATATAATTGTTTTCTGTTTCTGTTTTAATATGTGCTTTTTATCAATGAGTCAAAGCATTCAGTTGCAGCCTGGACTACAGAAGTACAGAAGTATTTTAGCATAGGTAACATTTACAGACTAACGTAAATGTTCACTGAATAGAAACATGTGAAGAATCAAGTAGCTATTTGCAAACTTTATGAATTCTGGCTATTGCCCTCATTTTTTGTTGAATCCCAAAAATACATTTTCCTTACAGACACAATACCTGGTTCCCTTTAACCCATTTCGCTGTCCAACTCTCCATTGAGTGACACCCACAATAATTATATTCAAGACAAGAAAGTGTAGTTCAGGTCATCCACAACAGTAAGAAACAAAGTTTCCATTCAGCAGGGTGTAAACTGTGGCTGAGGAGGTAATGTATTTTTGACAAAAGGCAGGCAAAGTAAACACTCCCCATAGAGAAAAAGAGATAACTGAAATAAAGAGACCTTTAGCTTATTTAACACCAAGACATGAAGGGGTTAATTTACCCGGGATTTAAAATGTAACATTGGTCAATTGTTTTTCTACCAGTCACTGTTACTCCTTTACTGAGTCAGATATTGGCAAAGTTACTCTGCTCCCTACTCTTATTATAGGTCATGTCCTGCATTGCTATCACAATTGAAATAATACTGTTAACATTTGTGCACTAAAATGACCTAAAATGACGATTTAAGGAATACATCAAAATGTCTTACCAAAGTCCTCAGGAGTAAATTCTAAAATCCTATCCAACCTGGAGTGCAGGCAAACACTAGTGTGCCAGGACTCATATAAATACCCTTCACCTCATTATGGTCAGCTGATTTGCATATAAAGGGCCCTTTATCTTTGGTCAGGTCAGCAGAATAAAAGGTCTCTCTCACTGAAAGTTCTTTTTTTTTTATTCTTAGAGATAATCAGATGCATTTCAGAAACTGGACTATGGACAACATGTGCTACACAAAAAGCCATAGATAGCATTGTGGGGAACACAAAGTCCTTCCATTCACTCATCATGAGATCTTAATACATGTATACCTTAACTCTTCAGCTTTAACCTGATATTTATACAGCGACGTGAACAAATCCTAGCAATATTTTCAGAAAATGTTCCATTACAAGTGCTTGATCATGGGTTTTATTGTTGAGCTATCATACATAGGTGTATCTTTCAAATTAGTATCTGATGATTTCACATTAGCACAAGTGATGTATGTGCTTCACTGATTGGAGATGTGATTTAATCAAAAATATTCCAGTAAAAGATGTCCCATTTGTTTAATATATAACGTGTTTGCACAAACCTGCCATCATTTCTCCGTCCACCTTCATGTGGGGGTTCATAGTGGCAGGAAGAAAAGCTTTCAGACGAAATGTTTGAAGGATGCACGTCACTTTCTGTACTGTCTTAAACCTTTCCTTCGAATATTTTATGAATTGTAAGGTGCCCATGGGTGATTTGAAAGGCGTCTCTAAATAGTGACTTTTCCACAGAAAACCCAAAAATGAGTGGGTTTTTTAAGAAAATATGTTTACACTTGTGCCCAAAGTCCAACTCTTATGCCATAATGCCAGTCATGAGACTGTTCTCCACACTGCCGCAGACATGCCGTCTGGACCGAGAGATACCAATCATAGCTGAAGTCAGATGTTTCTTAAATGTTAGAGCTGAAAAGTGTGCATATGAAATGCAGATATGGCTAAAGTACACACATCCTTTACTCAAGTAGAAGTACAGATACTCGTGTTTGAAAATACTCTGGTAAAAGTAGAAGTACTGACTACACTTCTTTATTCAAGTAAAAGTAAAGAAGTATGGGTTTAGCAATGTACTTAAGTAAAAAGTACCCATCATCTGTTTTAAAGAGTAATTTACTGACCTCACTTTATATTAATAGAACAATAATGTCATTGTTAGTTAATGAATGTTTCGATGCTGAACAACGGCAAAATGACAAAGTTTTCATTGGTCCCTCTTGTTTAGAGAAGACCAGGAAATGATGTCCGGCAGTGGCTCAGTCAGTAGGGGATTGGACTATAAGCCGTAGGGTCGCCGGTTCAAGTCCCCGACCAGACCTAAAAATGGAGTGTGGACTGCTACTTGGAGAGGTCCCAGTTCACCTCCTGCCCTGCCGTGGTACCCTTGAGCAAGGCACCGGACAACTCCCTTCCCCCCTAACTCCCATTGCTCCCCGGTCGCAACCTGTTTTGAAAATGTAAGAAGTAGAAAGTACAGGTATTTGTTTTAAAAATGTAAGAAGTAAAAGTAAAAAGTAGTCAGAAAAACAAGTAGTGGAGTAAAGTACTGATACCAGAAAAATCTACTTAAGTACCAGAGTTCCCACCTCTGGTGAAAAGATTTCCTCAGGTTAAAGTAGCAATGCCGCAATGGAAAGATATGCCACAAAATATGCTTTTAAAATCTTACAAGTGAAAAGAAAAGAGTGAACTGGTTATTGAGTATGCAACCTCTCAAATCAAAATGCTTAAGTGCTGTGGCCTCAAACCTGTGCTGAATACTGTAGGAGCATACGTATGCAGATGCAGACTCAGTGAAGGGGTTACATGAGGACATGTCCATTGACAACTGACTACTTGTACAGTACATACAGGAGGCATGTGCCGAAGTGGATAGAGCGTTGGTGTTCGGATCAGTGGAGCACAGGTCCAAACCCCATGTCGTTGTGTCCCTGGGCAAGACACTTCACTCCAAATTGCTCCTGTGAGGACTGTCCACAGTATTGAGTATGTAAGTCGCTTTGGATAAAAGCATCTAACAAGTAACATGTAATGTTGCATACTTTGTCTTGGACCCTTGAGTTGTCTCCACAGTGATAAACATGTGACCTGTAAATCACACACGGGGTCATACATTCTTTGTGGTCAGCTGAATAAGTTATAACTGTGTAAACATTTTCTCATTGCTGTAGTTTCATTGCATTAAGTGGCATCAAGGCAAGGATTTAAATGTGGATACACAATGAAAACAAATCAAATCTTACGGTTTCAAACGATACAAGTAAATGTTATTATTTCTCTACATTTGCAGGTTTCCAAAAAATCTACTTGATCAAAGCATTTGGAAAAAAGTTGCAGAAGTTAAATGAACATTTATAGGTAAACTTATGTATTGTATTTGGCCAACTCATGGCAACATATTTATTTTTGAAACCATGAAAAAATAAGCGGTGACATTTTGTTCACATCCAACTTTATTTGAACTTCAAAATAATATTTAGAGACAGTATACAAAATGCACTGTAGAACAAAACATTAAGACCAAGAAAGACCAGATTCTACGATATTTTGTGATGTTATAGAGCAGGTGGTTGAAACCTTAACAGACCAAAGTAACAATTTAGAATTTACAAACTGTCATCAGGTATGAATATGGGCAGTGGTGGGTTCAATCAAAGAATATAGTTTCCAAACGGCCATCGCATTAATTTATCATATGATATACCGGAAGACTTTTGTCCTTATGCCACCAAACCCTGAGCTCTTTCAAACAGTTCAGCTATTATTTACAACAACATATTTCTCCTCAACAGCCATACAATGCGAGGGCTGAAATATCTTCGAAAAAAAACTAACATAGCTAAAACTAAAAGGCAAGCCAGAGGAGAACATTCAGTCCTGAGGAAAAGGGTGCGAGTGGTGCAAAGGGACTAGACGACAGCACTACTGAGCCTCATCCTCTGGACAGGAGTGCCATGTCAGCCTCTCCTCGTAAAAGGAAATGACCACCTGAGGGCAGCGAGTGTTGGCCTCACGGGCCGGGACCAGATCGGCTTCATCTGAGTCTTTCCTAAGGAGAAAGGAAAGAAAAATATTACAGTAAATGCTGTTTCTTGTTTACAACAAAACATTTTACCCTTAAGCTCATTGTTATCTACCTGGAGCCTTCTTCTGCTACAGCAGCACTACTGGGCTGAATGTATTTTTGTAATCAGTAGTATTATCACACAAAATAATGGGTTTATTGATGGTTGTAATAATTGTATAATGTGCATAAAAGGATTACAGTGTGCACATCATGGAAACGTAGGGTTGAAATGTATCTGAATGAATGTTTTGGTGTGCGTGTGTTAAGGTGTTTGGGGGCCCCCCCTTGCCCTTTGTTCTCCTTGTAATCTAAATCTGCTCCAAATGTTTGCACTTTGAGGTCTTAAAGTATAAATTGCCAAATCAGATCATGGATAATGTTCGACATTCAGAAAATTGGCATTTCCAAGGTTCACTTGAATAAATCACAATATGCCAGCACTGTTTCCTGGGTGATATAATATATATATATATATATATATATATATATATATATATATATATATATATATTACAACTGGCAACTCAAAGTGAACCCCCCCGGTTCCCAAGAAGAGTGAGTCCCTACTGAATAAGCTCACTCCGCCCTGAGGATAAAGATAAATAGGACTTCTCCCTCAATACTCACCATTTCATCAAGAACATCAACTCCCCGCTACTGTCTGTTGCGCCAATGATCCGTTCTGGGTCGAGGTTTCTGGCAAATCCACGTGGTTTCTCAGGCTATAAGCATTGATAACAATTGCATTATTAATTTTGGATTGCTCTAAACACCAAGATAATGTTTACATGTCATATCTTTATAAGATTTATCAGATTCTGAAAAAGAATCTTAAAAACAATTGGTGTCATGTTGGTGTCATGTTGGTTTGATATGTAGGTAGATAAGCGGTTTGAGCAACAGGAAATGCGCTATATAAATAAAATGCATTATTATTATTTATTTTTTTTAGGCACATGAAACTGTCAGTGAACTCACCATATCTTTCTTTTTGGCTTCTGACTCTGGCTCTTCTGTTGACAACTTCCGCTTGACGGGAGCAGGCTTCTCTTTGACATTCTTCTGTGCTTCCAGGAATGCTGAAATCAGCTCTGGACAATCGAGGTTCTCCTCTGGCTCCCAGGTATTGTCGGCCCTGAATAAGCGGGGAGAGGGTCACCTTTTGCTCTCCACCTCCAGGGATTTATGCACAGATGCTAACATAGTTAACTAACTTTCAATACAGAACAACAGATTATTCATGCACCAAGATGACTAAAGACAAAAGCATAGCACGACCCCATACTAGGGAAGTACTCCCAGCTCAGCTGGGGGAGGGTACCAGGCAACTCACTCTGTAAATCCTTTCCACTTCAGAAAGAACTCAACTTTCCCGTTTACAAGGCGTTGGTCGAGTACTTTCTCCACCACGAATTCCTCAGGCTCTTCCTGCGGGTCCTGAGCATCCTTCTTACCCTTGGTATTCTGCTTCTTCGCCATGTTGTTCACTATAAAAAAGAATGCGTGTAATAACTGCTAAGATTGTTTCAATTCACAAGCTACTGCTATGATTCACATGAGATGAACCAACATTCTCCAAATAAGATGAAAAGGCCATAAACTAGCTCTTTGTAATTACTGATGCCAGTGTTACTATTAAGTAAAATGTCTGCAAATCCAGGTTACCGTTGCAACAACACTTCAACCACAATTCAAATCTAGCACAATCACAACATAGCACTATGTAGGTTAGCATACTTGCTAATAGTAGCTAATAATATTGCAGGCCTTGGTCGTGGAGAATATGTAATTGGCTTTAATGTGGCATCTGCAATGCAATGCTTATAACGATGCATGGTATAAAGAAATAACCTTAAAGAGTGATGTTATATCAGCATTTTCATTGGTAAATTAAAGTTGCGGTTACGCTAAGATACAAATGCTCAAGGCCCGAGAAAAATACAAAATCCAGAAATAGACACTTGTACTTTTAGCTAAACAAGTCAAAACATTGCAAAGTACTGTGATATACATTGGCATAAAGTAACAACGTAATCACGTTTACACAGTACAGCAAAGCTAGCTAATAATGTTGGGGTAAAGTAACGTTATATCTCACTTTCTGTGCAAGCTGCGTTGCCTGCTTCACCGTCCGACTTGCAAAAGAAAAGCTATCGTTAGCTTGCCTGTGTCAATCGTTTAAAAAAAATCACGCCACGTGTTGCATGATGGAGTGATGCAGTGTATGAAAAATGAAATACTTCTGCATACGCACCCTTAAAACAAAGAAGAACTGCTTGAATGATGCCTCCGTACCACGCGGTCACAACCTTCGCTTTATGTATTGTGTGCAGCAGCAGCAGGCGCCAAAAGCTAATCGTAGGTTTTCTACGGGAGCCTATAAGGAAAACGCGGTTCGTTATTCACATACCTTTGTCTGCTCCTCGTGGGTGGGTGGGTGCCATTAGCCCTTCGCAGGTTATGGCAAAAACAAGGACGTGTTTAAAAGGCAAGGTCGGTGCAGAGCCATAGCGCTGGGTCGGTGTATAACTAACTACCTTGTGTATAACTAGGCTAGGGGTAGGTACGTTTGAGAAACCGGCTCGAGATACACTTTTTGTTATATTCCATGGAATGCTCTTAACATCCACATAGCAATGAATATCTTTAAAAAAAAAATCCATTAAAAAAATGTCATAAAGCTGCATAATAATCAAAAAGCATAATGAGCTCATCAGTGCTGTGTATTAGAGGGCATTATGCTACTAAAACAGTGACACAAGAATGAGACAAGCTGTTTTTTTTCTTTTTAATCAGAAAAAACAAGGTCAGCAAGAGCATTTCAAATTCCCTAAGCAAAATCATACTATAAACAGTCAACAATCACCATGCAATCAAACACATTTGCCCTCATCAACAAAGAAAAACAGTTTAAAATGTATACAAACAAAAGTAAACTCTTGGTCAAACCAGAAAATTAAATACACATTTGTGAGGGACCAGAAACAAAATTCTTCATGAGTTGCACTATCACTTTTTTTTCTCTGGTCAACGCTCACTCACTCAGCTGACTGTATAAAGATGTTTTCCATGAATAAGATGGCAACTTCACTAAATACTTTCTTCAACTCTCAGATAATCTCAAATAAAAAAGCAACATCCAAACAACATTCAGTCATTAAATAGTTGGTGATTGTAATTTTCTTTTTTCCAGATATGGGATGGTTAGGGTCCATTTATTAGGCCCACTCAAATAAAAAAGGTGTAATGAGTTCATTTAGGCTCCCTTAAAAAAGGGATATCTTTTTAAATCCAAAATCTAAAACCAACTAAGGCGTGAGGTAGAATATAATCTTTCCAAAACGCTTAAGTAATTTAAATGAAATTGTTATGCAAAATATGTGCTTGAAACAAATTATTCAACATTAATATAAAAAAAATAGGATGGTAGCCACTTAAAAACATTTTTGTTATGATTATGTGCATTTGTGGATTGTGTGCACACACAATAACCAAAACACTTATCCAATGCAAATTAAGGCCATGTTAGTTTAATCATTGGTATATTGTATGTCATCAAGACATAAGGAAAACAACATTTCAGTATACATTTATACTGAACATAACATGCCCTCAAATATCTGAAACAAATCTGTAAACTTTAGATAGGCAATGTCCCAATATTTTACCACTTTGAGATAACCTTACCGTTAAGAAAAAAAAGATACTGCCATCGACAGTCTCATGATGCATATAAGCATTTCAGAAACTTTAATAAATACAATCTTCAACCTCTTTTTTTATACTGAACAATACATTGAGAGGCAAGATTACATGGAAACAAACAAATCCTCCTCCGAGATCTCTATCCAGTAAGTGTCACACACTGCTGGCCATGTTGACTTCAGATGTCTGCTTGTCTACGTCTGTTTGTAAAAACGCTAGGACTCAGTGACTTTAATGTTAACAGGCACAAAGAGACTGGTGGCACTGGCAGCAGTTCAGCTTATCCCTTAAACTGCCCCGTGTGCCGTGTCCATGTTGAATAAGCAAAAATGTCCAGTGTGTAAGCTACATTTTTCCCCAAGAGAAATTTTATTTACAGAGATTTTTTTATTTATTGATGTTCTGAGTATTCTTTCCTGTTCGCAGCTTTTGCCAATTTAGGCTCCCAACAGCGGTGAATCCACACACACTTTTTGAAAAGAGGAGATCCCAAAACCATAGTCAGGCAAAGTAAGTTCAGAAATATCCAAAAACCTAAAAGTTCAAGTTTCAGTGGCAATATTGCATCATTGCTTTTTCTCCTTCTTCCTCTTGTCTGTTTTGTTGCCTGTTGTTGTGGAGACAGCCGGCCGTCTTACAGGCTGAACTACAACCCTCCCATTAGCCCCGCACTGCAGGGTGAATCTTTCTGGGTTCAGGGGCCGCCCTGAGTCGTCCCTCAGCCGGGCCACGAGGTCCCTGGTCAGCTGCTTTATCTGCTGGCCCACAGCACCCATTGTCTTGGCTGTGAGCTGTTTCTCCCTCAGTAGCTTGTTTCTCTGAGCATGCAACATCTCCACCTCCTCCTGTAGCCCTGTGATGGCATCTAGTTTGCGCTTCCTGCAGTTTTGCGCTGCCAACTTGTTTTTTCCTCGTCTGCGGATATCCCTCAGTAGGGTCACCTGATCAGTGGTGAAGCCGTGACTGTCGAGGACCTCCAGGAACTCCTCCACTGGCATGTTAACAATCTGCAGGACGGAGAACGGGATGCACATAGAACGGGCGCGCATCTCATCGCGACTCATCTCTCTGTCGTGGAACCGTGGCTCGTCATCCTCAACATCGCTGAAGGGCTCCTCTTTGATCCCTTTGTGAGGAAATGGTACTGGTGGCTGGTTGAAGAAAGCTGGGGATGAGTAGCTGTGGTCATGCCAAACACTCTCACTCAGATCTACAGGTGACCATGTTGTGTCGTAGTCGATGATGCCTTTTGAAGCGACTGAATCCACCTCACTGCTGTAGCCTGTGGCTCCACACTCATCCTCACAGTATGAACTGGAAGACGATGACATCTCGGAGGAGCCTGGACGAGTGAGGAGGTAAATCCGGGTTAGTAACAATTTCTTATGTGTAGGCAAAAAAAGCATTTCATCTACTAAGTATTTGTAGAAATATAAACAAACCTGGGGAGACAGGGCCTCCAGAGCTGCTCTCCAAAGAGAGACCTGAGTCGGAGTCCAAGTCCTCGAGGACCTGAGGGTCTATGCCCTCCAGAGAGCCCATCAGCTGGGTGTCCAGGCCTTCCAGCCCTAGCTGATTGATCTGGTCAAACACGGCCTCGTCCAGACAGCCACTCAGTGCACTATTCCCATTGCCAGTTAAATTACATACTGAAGCAAAGGGGAGCGCAGCCAGGCCCATTGCCATCCCTGGTGATGCGTCTGTTTGTGTGGAGCCCGTGGATTCCAGTCGGAAGAGGGTTCTCTGTTGCTGGGTGACTGGCCTGGACTCAGCTCTTTCAGATGCCACGCCAAACACTCCAGCACTGGTGACCATAGCGTCATGCAAGCTGACATCTTGGCTGATGGCACTGGAGATGTCTGAGTCGAGGTCTGACAGACGCTCCGTGACAAGCGAGTCCAAGTCCTACACATGGGGCATATCATTTAGCTGAAATATTCAAAGAACTAGTAGATCACAGGACGCTAAGATTCTCCATTGCAACATACTGATGGGTCATATTGTAAATTATGCAACTGAGTCAGTGTTCGAAAACCAATATTATTGTCAAAAACTAGGGATCAATCATTATGTTTTAGGGCCAAATATAATGCAAATTATTAGTATTCAAGGAGACTGTAAACCAGGGGGTGTCACTGTCCACCGAGGGCCACATACAGACAAATATACAAAGGGCTGGGCCACTCACTAGAGGTGAGGTATATTGCCTCATAAGTTAGCAAAATGAATCAAATGTAGGTACATTATGCTTAATACTTGAATATGCTTTAAGAAAAACAACCGCCTACATCACAGCTCTCCAGAGTTTTATTTATTTTGTTAGCAGTTCATTCCTTAAAACAGGAGCCTCAGATTGCTTATCAGAAGAGGAAATAGAAAGGGTTTATTTCAAGCGTGTTGTGAAGATAAGCGGGATGTTTTCTTATCAACTTAGATTTGATAGAAAAAATGTTCAACTTGAATTGACTGAATGTTTGAAAAGTGGGCTTCTTAACACATGTGTAATATCTGTTTTCATCTATATTTAAGAAGTACAAGACAAGCACAAGTTTCATTTGTGGGCCGCATTAGGCACCCGGGCCGTAGTTTGGACACCCCTGCTGTAAACCAATATTTGGAGTAACTTGAACCGAGTAGGAGTAGAGGAGTTATAAGTACGAAAAGGTCAGCTAGCCACTTGGCTAGTTTATGTATTCCAAAATGCCAAAAGCTATTTGCTAATAGTGGTTACATCAGTAACTATCAATGCTAATGGCAACAAGTTACAAACCCTGTGATTTTGTAACTTCATCATGGAGCGGATTGTTGTATTTATTACATAGCTTTAGCTCAAGATGCTGCCTTACGCTAGACACAGAGCTCCACTCGCTCACCAGAGAAGATCCCTTCCGTCTTAGCATGCTGTGGCACAGTGGTGTTCAGTGTTATTGAGTATTACTCGTCTAATCAATCCGATAGCGGTGAGGACAGGACATTGAGTAGGGCTAAAGAGTGATGACTACAGAGACACTGGCCGGTGCCGGTAACACACTTCTCAGTACGTTTATTGGCAAAAATGTTTTATGGATTCTGATCATCATAAAATAAATGCTATGTATCATGGTCAATTCCCTATAAAATACATTTCTTGGTGACTAATAAACATAAGAAAACGAACTTACATCAAGGTCGGTAAGAGAGAGTAAATTGCTCCAGTGCTGTTCTATATCAATGGTAGGAGGATGCTGGCGTGCTGGATCAGACAGAGCAGTGATGCCTTCAAGCAGACTCTGAAATAGGAACAAATAAAAAACATGGAACACAACAATGACAGCATTAGTCTCAAATGGGAATTATAGCACTTGTGCTTAAAAATCATACCACAGTATCTGCTTGACTAAAACATAAAATAAAAGTGAAAAAAACCGTTGCAAATGTACAATTATACTCTTAAATATGTTGGCAAAGCTAGCTAGATTACTGCCCTGTGAGACAGACAGTAAGGATTGTGCCGTCATCAGAACTGCGCAATTTGAGAGATGAAGTCGTGTGAGAGCAAGAATTGTCCGGTTAAAAATAGGTACAATGTAATTTTCAACACTCGCACACGACTCTAGATCTTATGCAAGCGTGACATAGAGTTTGAATCAGACTAACAAATCCTGTAGTGTGTAATTTTAAAAGGAAAACCAGTATAGCTACATTTCAGTTAACTCAAACATTTTTAAAACATTGCAACATTTTCAACAGTTTTCAGAGACGAATGAAGGCATGTGTGACAAGTCATACCTCTTGCTCCAGTGTGGAACTGTGAGCCAGCTGAGTGAGAGGGGTGGGGTCTTCCTCCTCTTTAACTTTAACATCCTCCTCCTGGTAAGGAAAGGCAGGTGTAAACAAAGAAAAATAAATTAGGGATTAAGACAGCTGATATCCAAAGGTCTTGAAGACGAGCGAGCTACATTTCTGGTTTGGTAACCCCAATCCAGAAATTGCAGATTATTAGCCAATATTTTACAGATCTGGTTCGACAGGGTAGACAATTGTTCTAATAAGCAGCTGTTATGCTGGAGGGACCAGCTCAACAGATGACATGTAACCCTAACCTAACTCAGCTTCCTGTTAACCCTGGGAAGGACCTTTTGTGCCTAAGGTCAAATGTGTTAGCTGTATTTGTGTAATAAAGAGGGGCTTATAATGTTTGAACATACAGGGTAATTACTCTCAGAAATAACCCAACCCTTTTAGATGTTGTAAGAAAAGCCTGGTACACAATGTACAGTATTTAATGCATGCCATCAGCTGACAGACACAATATGTGTAATGCCCAAGTGATAACAGGGGGTGACTTCTCCACAATTCCAAAAAGTGAAAGACTGATTGTTGTTTTTGACGTTAATGCTTGAGGCACAATTATATAAGACTGTATTTTAAACCATCCCAGATTTGCCTGAGCTTTGTCTGAGCTTGTCAACTGGAGTTGTTTCCAGCTTCAAATAGCCGAGTGAATGTAGATAGGTATAGTCTTCTTTTTTGAGGCTATGTGTTTCTAAAAACCACAAAATGTTAGCTTAGCAGTTAAGTTATTAAAAAGGTATGTCAACATTACATTATCCATGTGAACAACAATCCCTGGAGAGGGGGCAGTGCTAAAGTATGGACCACCGCTTTTGTGTAAGCAAACAGGGTGTGGGTCTAAGCCTCACTTCTCCACCTCTCAAGGCCCACAGCTGGCAGTTGAGACTGAAGAAAGGGGATACAGTTACACAATTGGCGACATCAACTACCCCAAGGACATAACATTCACCAGGCAGCTGTTTCAATGGATTACTGGCTCAGCCCAATATAAAAGGTCTGTGTTTGAGTAGTCTTAGATATATAATGGCAGTCACTGATTACAGAATACAAATCAACACATGTTTTAAATTGGTTATCACTGGCAATCATTATCAAAAGTTGTAAATAACAACAAGTGAGTGTACCTCTAAACAAACCGTTTTAAAGCTGTGTGGTCCACCAATACTATAATACACTTAAAAGGGTCTTGTGGAGGTAAGGCTAATGTTATCTGACATGCTTGATTTCCTGAGTGAAGGGTAGGGCAGTCAGTAAGCTGAATACTTGTTATGCTGGTCAACTGTATGGCTGTCTTATTAACTGGTAATAATGATGAGTTACGTTTTTAACAACACCAGTTAGGTATTGTTTTAACTGAGATACTAAATTACCATGATAAATGTCCCCTTATCTAACTAGGAAAGAACTTAATCACTGATCTGCAACCTGTTACCCAGTACTGGTAGAGCCATACAAAGAGAAAGTGAATGCACAAACAAAGTGTGGCCATAACATTGTTTTTATTCTTGTTTCCTTGTGGACCAGGAATTGTTGCATAGTAATATGTTACTTGTTAGAAAGAGACACCCATCATTTAATAACATGGGTTAGTGCTACTAGTTAGCTGTTATGTTAACCATTGAGGAAGTTTTAACACTTGTGGCGACTTCAGTACTTTAGCTGGGCAGCCTATCGTCTTTGTATTTATTGCAGAGTCTGTTTGCCTTTATGTTACACACACACTTGCCTTTTTTAGAAACCCGCAGGCTCCAGGGCTACAAGGCCTTGGTCCGAGGTCTGGGGATGTTTGGCACACCTCTTGGCCTCTCTCAGGCAGGTGTTCACTCTCATCCCGGGCCTCATCCCCGGGGTTGTGTACCCCTGAGCTGGTGTCAGTGTTGTTGCTGGTTGAAGGCCCGCAGTCAGCCTTGTCAGTGGCAGACACTTGGTGCACCAGCCATGCGTTCAACTGTGTGGGGAACCGTGGTGAGCCAAGGGTCCTCACCTCGTCTAGCAGCCGGCGACTTGCAAAGAAATAGTCCAACTCAGGACATTTTGGGTGCACACTGTATCCGTCAAGATTGTCTCTCAAATTATGAAAGGGTGTTTGAGTGTAGGCTGAGCTAGGACCCAAATTAATCTCTATCAGAGGCGTATAATAGCCGCCTAAGTAGCTGTCGATATCCACACGAACTCCAATCAAACTGAGTAAGATCGTTAACTGAATCAGGCCTTCTGATAAGTATTTTTTCGCGATTTGCATTTTCTAAACACTTTAGATCTGCAGATAATAGCGAAATACTGACCCAACAGTTCCTCTTTCCCGAATGGACAAAGGGAGAAATGTAACAAAAGAGCACGCCTTCCCTGTCAGACAAAGAGGTCCGCCTGTACCGGCGAAATCGTTAGATAGCTTTGCTAGCTGTTAGCAGTTAGCTATCAGCTTTAATATCCGGTTATTGGGATCCTCGTGGCACAGACATAGCAAAAACGTTGCTTTTCTGTTATTCAACCGCGACAACTAGCTTTCAATAGCTCCCTGGAGTTTCTAATTTAAACAGAAAATGAAACATCTGAGAAGCTAAATGCTGTCACCGTGGTGTGCTGCTACTGGGGAAACTTCGGTTCAAGATTTGCATAGCTCATACAGATTGGTCACAAGCGCTCACCACAACAGATTGTGAGTGGACGATAAGAATGTCCGTTAGAAACCTGACCAATGAGAGCGAGAGACTGTTGTTATCTACCACCAGCCCTCACCCCCATTTACAACAACACATTTGTGTTTACTGGAATAATAAAGGGAACCAAACTCATTTCACTTCAGGAAGAATATGTCGTTATGTGTTTATCCAACAGATCAATGATCTAAAGTTATTTCTCAGGAACATGCAGTTCCGGTACGTTTGTTCTACTGACCTGATTTGTCCCATGCCCATGTTAGCACTACTGGTTAAGGGCTGAATTACACTTTGAACTTGTTCAACTGCTGCAGCCTATGTAACTAACCCCCTCCTCACAAAGGGGCAGGCCAGGCGGAATCCCATTGTCTACAAAACACCTTAACAACTGCCTTAAACAATTTACTTGATACCTTACGACATCTGTAATGTATACTCTCATATGTATGTTCTCTCTCTGTAGTTTTGGGGTCTTTTATACAACATTTGAATGTATCCAGAACATTTTACATTGTGTATTATTTGTAATAATGTGTATTTTCTACTAGATAATTATGTTTATATTGTAACAGCAATATGTAAATTGTAAACATTTATTACGAATGTTACTTGTAAATTGAAATAACTTTGTAATGTTTAATTTGTAATTTCACATATTATGTGCATGCCTCTTCTAGCGTTCTATTTTGTGTCCCTATCTTCACTTTAGCTGTAACAATGCAAATGTACCCTCTGTGGGATGAATAAAGGTATTCTGATTATGATATTTGCAGTTCATTTTTTTTAAAATGTTTACTTTATTTCACCTTTTAAATAATGTAATGCCTGTAACACAAGAATTTCCCAATTTTTCAATAAACTATCTATCTATCTATCTTATTCATGATCCTTGGTGCAAAAGTAGTCTAAAAAGGGGTACTTTCAAAGCTAAAGCTAAGCTACATTTTCTTTAATAATATTTCAGTTTAAGGAAATAATATCACCACGGTTCTAAAATAGAACACACGACTGGACACTTTTACCACACAAATATGTTTTTCAGCAATTTAAGATTCATATTCTTTGAGATGCTGAAATGTTGTTGTGATGTAAGCGTTTATCCTTGGCTGGCCTTGAAGCAACCACTTGAATGTTAAAGTCAGAAGTACAACTATAAAGTTTTCAATACTTCCATGGCTGTCCATTTATCATCAATGTCATTGCCCATAATGTTCATGCACATTTCCCCTTAGTCTAAAAACAACAACAAGCTGAAGCTTTTAAAGTTGCACCCCCCAACTGAATAAGATAGCTCCTGTATGATCCAGCACAGTCAACGTCAATGCAACAGAGAACAAACTGATCCTGAGAGGAAATGGAAAGTCATGCAAGACGAAAACCACATGCACAAAACAAATGATAAAGGTAACACAGCATCATGTTTAAGAGGAGCCACAATCTTTCTTCCAAGATCTCAGGCTTTTGGCTTTATCAAGACCATATCAAGAGGGTTGATTTTATGAAACACAAATTACATCCACTGTCTCTGTCTCTCTGGAAAAAAACCTGTTTATTTATATCGTTATCTATAGGCCTTCTCAAACTTTTTACGAGTGGTTTGACAACTTTGAGTTGAATCAGTAAAACAGAACCAGAGTACAGACTTCAAATGAAAAACAAACATTGATTGCACATTTAAAAAACATTTATTGTTGAAGACAAACGTAAAATGCATACACTGTACTACAAGTGGTGGAATTAACATCAATATGCTTTACTTTTGAATACACACTTTACTAGAAAAGTGACATAGCACATGAACATTCATTTGTGCACACATTCAGATATTTCCTTTACATATAGTATTGTTTTATCTTGTAATGTTCATTTTAATCATCATTTAGATGTTGAAGCTTGTCCAAGGTGGATCTTTTTTAGATGTTAAACAACATGTCATTTGAAATCTTCAAAGCGACTGATACAAAGTGAATCACCGGTTAAATAAATCAAATACATACCTAACCAGGGTGTATTACGCTGTGGGCTATGAATACATACATAACAATATCTATACTCTGTTATGTAGTACTGCATTTAAAATAAAAGTAAAAGTAGGCTTTAAGATATTTGCACCTATTTATTTAGGCTAAAGTACTAATTCAGCATTATGCCTCATTTTGGAGAATTGTTTGATAATTTTGATGAGTTCATGGGTTCACTATATTTAATGTGGCAGTTGGTAAGATGTGCCTCATTTTAATGACAGTCCTTACTACCAGGTAGATGTAGATATAATGAACGTAATCATGTCTTAGTTGATTCATGCATAAATAAATACATCTGCAAAGTAACTAGTAACTACTGTTATGAAAGAAATGTAGTGGGGTAAAAAGTAACTACACATTGGCTTCCAAATTGGAGTAAATTGCAGTAAAATAGCATAAAACTGAAAACTCAAGTAAAATTATTTTAGCAAAGTACATTAGTTAATCTATTGAGTTAACTTCCACCACTGGATCTGCTTATATTGTATAATTGTTAATTTTCCACTTCTTTTTTTTTATTTTTCTAATTATGTGCAATACTTCCCAAAAAGAATCCCAATATGGGAACAATAAAGTATTATCTTATCAAGCATAAAATACACAGCATTAAATGGAAAAACTCAAGTACAACACTTATTATATTCAAGTACATTATATAAGTAGCCTACATTTACTGAGTTCAAATCATAGACTGTTCAAATCCCCCACTGGATTCAAATAATGAAAAACAGGAAACAGGTCTGGCCACAGCAGGCTCTCAGGCCCTCAGTCATCAGGCTGCACTTTGCTGAAGGACTCAACTCATGAGAGTCAGAGATCTGGATCATTGCGACCCCTGCTGGTGAACAGTGGTAACATCAATGATTATCATTTTAGGTCGCTCTTCGGGATTCGACATTAAATCAAGTAATAATACAAAAAAGTAACTCGTATTTTGTAGATTTCTGGTATGTAGATTTGAGAAAGAGAAATGTTTTGTATAAATGCTTTATATATTTAGTTTAGATCTCTATTTTGTTGCGTTTAACCAGTCTTTGTTAATAAATAATGATACAAAACTGAGTAGTGTTCTAGGGTGTATTTTACCGGTTACATTTAGGTTTATCATCTTTTTTCTTTAGTTGAAATGGAATCGCGGGTAGGCTATACACAAATATAAAAAAATCCATCATGACACTGACAGTATACTCCACCATAAACACATTGTGAGAGTACGGTGTTGAAGCCCAAATAGATTTAAAACAACATTTCCTCCTTGTCTTTACTGCACTGGCCTATTTCCGTCTTGGATGCTTTACTTGAGTTTTGCTGTGCTATGAAAATCCACCTTAATCCTTTTGGAATTAGTCTATACACAAACACAGAAAGTAGTATTACATTACAGGAACAACAAGGAGCGGTCTAGTTCAACAAAACAAGTGGAACACATTGCAGCAGAGTCCTTCAGGGTGAATACAAGTCCTAGTGCTGACAAGTCAAAGTGCCTAGTATCTGACGCTGGCTACATCACCCCTCGTTTAAGATAGTTGCAACAGTGTTAACAGACCAATAATGTTACATTCACACAATGAGCAACTGTCGACTGATATGTGCAGCTATATGAAATCGTAGCCTATGGTCCATCACCGGCAGGAATGTTGTCTAATAGCGTCCAAAGCTGTTTATTGCCCTGGCCCCATCAAAGTCCTGCAAAGCTATAATCAAAGCCCATTTAAAATAACAAGTGACATTTTGCGGTCCGCCTCATACAAGCTTTGCACATTTGACTTGGTGGCACGCCAAATCCTGAGTATACGCGCTCCAAATTCGCGTCTCTTTAAAAAAGCCTTGAAGAGTAATCTGCTCCAATTGATCTGACGCCAGCGTGCAGTCACTTGATTAATCCACAAGTATTTTCATAACGATGTGAAACACATTTAAATCAACTTTGTGAAGTTCTGACAGATTTATTGGGGGAGAGCTCTTAAATCACCCCCACATGCTCCTCTGAGGACGAAGCTGATTGGTGGAATTGTTCATGATGTGTGGGAGGCCAGTGCGCATGCGTTCCCGCAAAGACTCATGGGAAACCTGAGGGAAATCGAGGTAACTTCCATGGAACTATTTTGTCGTTGTTATTTATTTAATTAATCACAGGATTTACAATTTGGACTCAAATTTTAAGTCCTACTTATATAAAGATCTAGAGTCAGATGTAAAGCTATGTTAAGTAGGCATACAAATCGAGTATTTCATACAATAGAATAAGCCTAATTTGATCAATTTATTTAATTATTTTATATTCGACATTTGGAGCAGATCAGTATACTTTTTATTAAAAGTGGCTAAAATAAATGTAAACACAGATTTAATATGTAATTAACCTTATTCAATTATCTACATTGGACTGTAGGCTTTATGGCATCGTCTGTAGGCTATGAGAATGTTGTTGTTGTAATAGCAAACCAATAGAAAGTTGAATCCTGTAAATACAATCATATTTAAACAAGTAATTTGACAGGTCTGATATAAGCTCTGTATTTGAAATTGCATTATTAAATAATTATTTGAAAAATATTTTTTTCAGTTAAAAACAAAACAGTTGTTTTAATAATCTATGGAGTAATAATACTAATAATACAGTTGAAATATATCTATCCAATTATATTAGTAGTTTAAACAAGTGTAACAGTTATAACTCATCTTTAGAATATACTGATCTAAATAAACGTAAAGTAAATACAACTCTTTTTAAATCAACTTTTTCCTGTACAATATTATAATTTCCTATACCCCAATTATTATAACAATCATTTGTATACCGATATAAAATATAAAATACTGTATCTACCCTCGTGTTTAATTGTGTTGTCAATAATTAGGGTTTTTATGAATAGGAGCTATGCCATAATCTTAATAATGTGTACCAAAATTGCCATAAAATGATTAAAATATATAGATGTATAATTGTACTAAATTACGATACTTAAAAATATTTTGCCCGGCTAAATGTAATTTATTTGACCCATGAAGTATGTATTTGGAAAGTCTTGTGCATTGACTGTGACATGAAGAGTGTGTGTGTGTGTGTGTGTGTGTGTGCGCGCGCGCGTGTGCGCGCGTGTGTGCGTGTGCGTGTGTGTGTGTGTGTGTGTGTGTGTGTGTGTGTGTGTGTGCGTGTGTGTGTGAGTGTGTGTGTGTGTGTGTGTGTGTGGCTCAGCCAGCGGAGCTCTGTCCTCCAGAGAGCAAAACAACAGACTGGCTGCTCTCTGCCTCCAGACCCCATCGCTGCTTGATTGACACCTGCGTTTAGCCAATAGAACGAACGAATCACATTCCCGTCTTCCTATTGGTTCATCGTATGTCCCTGCATCAGCCAATCACAGAGCGTAAATCAACATACATCTCACGATAGCCTCCTTGGCAGACTCTGTGGCGCCCCGCAGCGGAGACACATGGAAGCAATTTTAAATAGGGTTGGCTTTCCGCAAATTGAGTTGTAATAATGAAAAATGCTTTGCTATTTCCAGGGTTTTATTTCTCTTCCTTTTCAATAAGGTTTTTGTTTTAATGCTGATGGACTCTGCAGAGCTCATACGTTATGTGTCCCACTGGTGTGCGGGAAACTGACTGCTTTGTGTTAGGCTCGTTAGCAGTGTTTCCACTTTATACCGGCAACAGTAATACATATATTGACACTAATATAGGACTGCTGTTTTTATTACCACACTAAGCCATGTAAGACACGATAATTCCCAACTTTTATTTCCATTTACAGTCTCTCAGGCATACTTATATTTTTGGAAAAGTAATTGTTTTGTCCAAATGTGTTAGTGACACATTAACCACGAGGGGGCGCTGGCACCCAGGTTTTGTGGATTATAAAGCTTGACCTGTTAGGGTACAATTGAACCATTGGTTTAACTATTGAATTATGCATCTCCATAAGGCTATTTGCTGAATGCACACATAATTATGAACATCTTACTCGTAAAATATCAAAGCTGTTTTAACCGCACATATTTGTATAGCTCATCCTCACTTTCTCCTGCCTCCTTCCCTTTCTTTCACCATCTCTCATGAGTCCAGACGCTCAGAGGCCAGCAGTAGGGCGAGGCGCTGACAGATTTTCTTTTTCACTTTTTTTCAGCTTGAGAAGCAGTTGTGGATTTGATGTCAGAGACTGAGATGGCTGCCTTGATAAAGTCGGTCTGGCGCGCAGAGATTGGCAGCCTTCTCCTTGGAAAAGAAAACAGAAAGGCCCTACATAAACAGAGGAAAATGTCCCCGGCCGAGCAGAAAAACAGATCCTGTATGAGGTGACCTGGTAACTTTGGAGCAATATCAGCTCAGTTGTGTTCAGACTGCACGCAATCACGTAGTGCTGCAAATCATCCTTAGGTGTATCTTTGATGAAGAAAGTAAAGGGACCAAAACGTATATTCATTTCTGTTCATTAAAGTGAGTGAAAGCATACAGGATGTGTGTGTTCTCAAGCCTTTTCTGTGTTTGAAGGAAACATCCCTGTGTCCACTTTGTTCCTGTAGCTATTGTGTCTACTTCACTAATGGACTGCTCCTTTTCCTCCCTCTTTCTTCCCCTCCTTTTTTCTCCCATATCATATCCATGTATTCCCCCGGGAGCTGATTAAAAGGCTTTCTAGCTGGGGTGAGGGGAGAAGAGGAGGAGAGAGAAGAGGAGGAGAGAGGGGGATGGCAGTGGAGAAGAGTGGTCCTTATTACCCCATATGTCTGGACAGGAGAGGGTGGAGGTCCTCTTCCAGTTAATCAATATAGAGACCGTGCTACGCTCTCCACGTGTCTCTCTTTCTCTCTCCTGTCTCCTCTTCCCTCCACCCTCAGACTCCCCCATTAGAGATAATGTGTCTGGTATTGACACTGTGAAGGTCTGGGTACTATGACAGAAATACAGTTTTGCTCTGCGAGGCCGAGGTCCAAGTCAAAACGGGAAATGACCTGACTCATCGACTTGCTGTTTAAGCTACATCCTTTCACTGTTGGCCATTGAGTTAGTTAGCCTCTGAATCACTACATTGATTTCAAATTTCACTTTTTTAATATCTTTATTCAAATTAATAATACATTTAAAGTGTTTCAAAGCGCATAGAAATAGCTACAAAATGTAAACATGAAGTATTGAGGATTACTCACGTCCCCTTACGAGAATATGAATGTAAAGGCATTACAATTGATTATACTGACGCTTTTTCTCAGCAAGGCACCCACTCACTATCTTCCAGGAAACAGATGTAAAACCCTTTTATCCTATTACTCATTGATTTTTATGGGTGCAAGCTTTCCATATTCATATTTGTGTTGTTTGATAGGAACATAGGTGGCTTCAGAAAGTTAAGGTGTAAAGTTCAATGTTTTGGTAAAACTAAAATGTGTCTTTAAATCGTGATAATTAGCACTCTTAGTTTGATTTGATTTGGTTTATTGATAGGTCTCCAAAACACGCTGCACATGGCAACATTTTAACACATATTTAAATCCACCAAAGGTACTATTTTTTCTTTGTCTTAGTTGGTCTGTTTGTTGTTTTTCAGCAGATTTATGGACAATCTGCAGTTATTCTGGTGTAAAAAAGGGCCAAGGAAGAACCCATACATTTTGGAGCAACTCTCCATCACAGAGCGGATATACAAATACATTTTTACTTTAGTCAGCAATGTGAGTTAAGGTATGGTCTCGCAGGAGGTTTATGTTCTAATGGTGCCTTTATAGTTTGAACACGTCTATATTAAATTACATAATTGAAAATTATACAAAATTATTTTTTTAGAAACTAAACCAAAACTTACATTTTAACCAACAATGGCATTGCAGTAAGAATGTGCACCATGTGATACAGGGGTCTTAGAAAGATGCTATAAGCTTTGCTATTAGTTGCATTGTGACTTTGGAAAGCGTGTGGTAACATAATGAGATGCAAAATTCCATATGTGGTTTATATTCAGGGGAAACAATTATCTTGTTGTGAAGACCGATAGGAACAAACCATTGTTGTCTAAAAAGGGGGGATCCCTGTCTCCCCTGGCCGCGGGGATTCAGACTCACAGACTTCTGAGAGATGCCTGGAGTAGCAGAGGGGAGAGCGACCTCTGAACCCCCTCCCTCGGTAACCCCCAGGGTCACCGAGGGAGGGGCCTGCGCTACAGGGTATCGGCTGTAATTGATGTGGGGAGGGAGGGAGGCCTGTGGGGGCTTGTGGAAGCAGAGGAGGGTGGGAAGGAGGGAGAGTAAACCTGAGGTCCGGAGAGAGAGAGGAGTGGGAGAGATGAGAGCTCTGGTCTGTGTCCACAGGGCTATGGTGAGGGTCTCGATCCCCTGACGGAAGAGCAGAGACTGCAGACAAATATTAATGAACTAACATAACCAAAAAGGGAAAACAATCTAAATGTTGTTTGATTCAAACATTATATACACTGTAAACAAAACATATTGAAGTTCCTTGCTGGCATAAGAAATGAAAAGTATTTTACTGCTAATTGGCAAAGTTGAGGTATTTCAGATGGACATTTCTGTTTAATTTTAGGACATTTTTCACAGTCCAGCAAAGAGGACTTTAGCTTGGTGATTACCAAAGAATGTGAAAAAGTGGAAACCCCTTCTGGTTATTTACAAAAGATTACATATACATACATAAGTGTTACATTAAACACTTAAATTAAACAGAAATGTCCATCTGAAATACCTCAACTTTTCCAATTAGCAGTAAAAGTACTTTTAATTTCTTATGCAAGCTAGGAACTTCAATCGTTTTTTAAAGTGTATAGTATGTAAACGTTTGTAAATACCCAGAGGGGGTTTCCACTTCATCACATTCTTTAGTAATCACTAACTAACTAAGTCCTCTTTGCTGGACTGTGAACCCAGAGCCAAACGACTATTTCTCTGTTATGATAACACTTATTTATCCATATACAGACATTCAGTTACATCTGTCTCCTCTTTTGAGGTAAGGTAGTTGTCAAAGTATTGAAGTCTTTGCTAGTTTTTTTGGCAGAAAGTCACAGTTGCTCTTTCTTCAGACGAAAGGTCAAAGAGCACGCTGAATTGCTAGGGTTTGGGGAGAAGGAGGGGGCGAGGAAGGCAATGGCTGACAGATGTTTACAGAGGCTTGACTGCACTTCTGTGACCATGAGACGGGAAAAGGATATTGTGTGTGTGCTTGTGCCACCACCGAGACCACCAAAAATCCAAGTCCCCTCCATCGTCACTGTAAGGGACATGTGGTGAATGCTGTGGAAAAAACACTGTGCTCCCCTGTCAGCCTCTTTGGCAGCTACCCTTTCCAGATGGCCTGGGTCTATCTCACCAGGGGCCTAGGTCCAGAGGGTCCTGTATAGGCCCCCTATATACCATCCATCCCAAGGATATCTACCCGCCTCAGTGTGGCCTGGTTCCTTGACTGCCCCTCTTTCACAGCCACAGGATTCCTCAGCGCTCCGTGTTCGAGAAACGGCTGCTCTCGAGTTACCGGCATCCCGGCGCAGATCGTGTCAAAGCTGTTATTTTAGAGCACTGGGTTAGGAGAGGGAAAATGTGTTCGATGTTTGTCGGGGAGAGAGATTCAGAGTTTCCTGTCCACATCATAGCACCTTGGAGAATTCTAGTCCCGTCACGATGTCGAACATAAACATGTCCTCCCAAAGATATAAACACAAAAAAAATAAGTTGTTGGTGTGTTTGTGAAAATCAGTGTAGCTAATCCAGTCTATGCTTTTAGTTGAAATATAATTCCCACTTTTTGCAATTACAATTTTGACAACTCCTGTTTGGGCCATCTTTTAATATTCATTCCACACTTCTTCACTTATAATTACACTTTTTCCATCGACAGTCAAAAGGAACGTTTTTGAAAATTAAGAGTAGAATTTTAGCGTTAATCGGCCGACTTAAATTGAGATTGTAGAGCTGGATTTGGCATGCGAACATATTAATGATGATGACCCCTGATTTGCCATGCTTGACTAGAGGAAAACAGAAGGTTTTATGAAGGAAAAACAATTTGCAGCGAATGTTGCCAGCTTCAAGACCACTGGTTCGTTAGGCCACTGAGACGGTATAGTTTGCCTGTTTCCATCCCCGTATTTCAGGGTGGAAAAGTAGCAAAACAAACAAGCAAACAAAACCTCACAGGAAAAAATAACCCCTCAGCCAGCCAGATCTGCTAACTGCCGGGCTTTCATTGCTATTTTGTGTCGTGCATTTAAAATGTATTTAATTTCTTCTCCCAGAGATAGTAAAATAGAACCCCACAGTATGTGTAGTAAAATGAAACAAAGTGGAAAGAATTCACCACTTCAATAGAAAGTGGTAAACCTATGATGAAAATTAAACTAAATTATAATACACACCTGGAAATGATTTAAATGCATAGAAATAGGGAAAGTTGTTTTATATAAGCAATCCAGAGTGTTTGTCCTGCCGGTGGTACAACATTACGGTTCTTACAAACCAATTTGAACAGGAAATACAACTCATAAATAGAGACAAAACTTCAAAGGTATATTAATCTGCGGTTGTTACATGATAGGCTGCAAAAGCACACCCCTCCTCTCTTGTTTAAAGCAACTGATCCCCATAGCTAATACCCATGATGGAGCACTCCCTGTGTCTCTTCGGCCTCCATGAGTGACACCATTGTGGAATGGGGAGGAGGTGTGTGTGTGTACTGGGGACACGGTGCTGGTTTCACAGGACTGTGACTGGTGGAGTGTAACGCTGATGAAGACTTCATCCAATCTGCTGTGTTCATGATGGGAGAGCGGGGAGAGTGACCCCTATCCTCCCCTTAACCCCTCGACCCCACAGCACTATCTCATTCCTTCATTCTTCTCCTTCTTCTCTCTCACTTCCCTCTTCTTCTCCTTCTTCTCCTTCTTCGCCCTCACTTCCCTGTCCTTATTCTACTTTCCACTTACTCAGCTCGATGGCCTGCATGCATACAGGAAAATGTTATGAGTTCAGGTTTAGTTGCCATTGATGATAGCATTTCTGTATGAGAAGCTTTTTTCCCCCTGCTGACGCTATATGCATGAATGCAACACACGCAAACATGGAGCGCCATCTATTCCCTCACACGCATTAACACATTTATGCCAGCACATAAGCGCTACGTGGAGTGTATTTCAGCCAGCCTTTGTTTGTGAATGGTAATGGAGGAGCTCCTAAAGGGAGATGAAGTGGGAATAAATGGAGGATTTTCAGCTTGTTAAACGGGGCATTAGAGGGCTTGTGACTGGGAGTTGTAGGCCATAAAACCCAACGGTTCGGCTGCACTCATGTTTTAGTGCATTGGCTCATGGGCTGACAGCTTTGCTGTTTGGGTGTCGTTTTGGGCCATGCCTTGGGGCATGCTTTACGCTGCTCATTTGGCACAGCGGCACTTCCAGGACTCACCAGAGGCAGATTTAGGGAGATACAGAGTCCCTCGTGGAGAGTGGCTCCTCTACACCAATCTGAGTGATATAAAACAGTGAGCAGAGGACGAATGTGAAACATACATCTTGCTGTGTATTTGGTTTCTGCCTTGGAGACTGCGTGTCTCACTTTGTCTTGTGTTTTCTTTTTATCTCCACGTTGTTGCAGGTTTTAAGCTTCTAAGCCAGCTAATAGGTTTAGCGCTAGTCTAGATATGATTTGCTATCAAGGTTTCTGAGAAACAGGCAGACATGTGTTTGAAATCTGCACATCTGAGTCCTGTGCAGATGTGGAGGCCTTCAGGCAAGCACACACACACATTTATTATTTTTCTCCTTGAGGCCTGGAGGTAATTTTAGGGGTGCTTAAATGATCTAGGCTGCCATAATGATGTCCGCATGCTGACATATTTTCCCATTTTCAATGAAGTATTCCTCTTGTCTGTTCTCAATATAGCACCAAGCCATCTGGAATAACAACATCACTTTAAGCTGCAGAACCAGGGAGGATAAACAGATGAGGAAAATAAAAGAAGAAAGGAACGAGAAATCTGTACAAAAGGCTCGCTGCTCTCTGATTGTATCCGCGGTCAAACATTCCCACTCACTCAGCAGTTCTTATGAGAAATCGTTGGATTTGTCCATGCTTTATATCATGTGTATTACTCTGAAGGTCATAACCGTAGGAGTACAAATTTACGTTCATCAGCCTGATCTCGTTCATCTGATACATCAAGACATACAATTCAGAGATAATATCAGTATGATGAAAAGGAGGATGTTCTTTTGTGGGTAGCAACCTTATGTGATCCAAATGAGATGTAACTGTGAGCAACAGTGTCCGGGCAACCATTCTGAACGCTCTGAGCATCCATGTGAGGCATTCAAAGAATCTGTGGCCCGCCATGCTGCATGAACAGCCTCCTGGCTGCTTTCGCATATGCACAAAACTGTCAGCAGGCAACACATCACGGACAGAGGCAGGGACATTCAGCAGAGCTGCCTCTCTTCCACAAAGGATGTCTGCGTGCCTGTGTTTGATTGGTGTACACCCAAGATCAATGGGGTTATACAAAGACAATACACATTTCCCCTCTCTAATTACCAGTGTAAATAAATAGTTGGTTAAACTATGACCTGCAATCAGTAATGAATTCAAGATAAAACCCCAAAGTTATTTAAAAAATACTGCTATTCAAAGAAAAAACTGCTTTTCATCATCTGCGTCTTACTTTACCGAGAAGACAAATAGAAGTTAGACACACTTAGATTTCCTGTTGGCAATACCCAGGCATGTTTTATCTTTTTTCTTATATGTCATTAAATGTAAGTGTTCCTATGTGCTTAATGGCTTTATTTTCCCTCGTAACCTCTGAAATGTCGCCTTTTGACCCCAATACAGAAAATCAGAAACAAGCTGGAGAGAGAAAGAGTAATCAGACTTCAGAAGATGGAAGCAAAGAGAAAGAGGGATTTCCTCTCTGAGATGATATAGTCATCCGTCATAATAGCTGTCACAATGATATGGTTCAACAGTTCCCATTTCCCCTTCTGCGGTGTGTGTAGTGTGTGTCTGCATGAACACACATGTGAGACTGTGTGTGTGTACACAAGCCTGATCTCATGGCATATACCAAATTAAAATACACAATTCCAGTAGTCGACGATGTACATTATTCTTATATTTTACTTGAGAAGAAGTAACAGCAATATAGAACTCCATTATAAGTCCTAAAATATAACTCAAAAGTACTAGTCTAATTAAAAACAAAACATAATATATAACAAAGATATATTTGTATGTAAACTTTACACGAGTGTAAATTGAGAAGTACAATATTTGCTTCGGAAATAAAGAGTAAAGTTGTGAAAATAAAGTACCAGTATCTCCAAAATGTTCAAGAATTGAATGACACACTCACTCCCTGCTGCCTTCACACACAAAAACTCTTCTTATCAAAACTCATAGATGTCTTTGGTCAGTATTCAATTATGAATTTACTTGAATATTATAAATTATGTTTTTAAGCAGCACTTTGATGGTTACATGATTGAACGAGGTCAAGTTTTTTTTAATGCTTTGTATGCTTTTGGGTAGTTAAATACAAATGCATTATATCTGATAGAATGATTTTAACTATAAGGATGTAACAATGAATAAAAGTGCAACACTTCTCTAATAAATGTAGTTAAAAAGGCATAAAGTAGCAAAAAGCACAGTACATTAGTAAATGTGTTTCCCCAACTGCATATAATATTGTAAAAATCCAATGTTGTATGTACTGAAACTTTACACATGATACAGTACATTGTATTGTTCATTACCTGTGCAAGATGAGTGAACCATGGCAACAATCTTGACTGTAACAAACTGAACTGCAACTTTTTACATGAAACATAAAGTCAGATCTTTTTTTAGTATGTTACAAATATCGTTACAATATGTAATGTACACACATTGAATGTAAGCAGTTCTCAAACCTTCTAGTCATTCCAAGTATACAACAAAAGCTCTCATCTCAGTGATTCAAACGTGCCGATGTTCCCACTAAAACGTCGCATTGTGCTGCATGAACCAATAGAAAGTAAATCAAACACACGAAAGCCAGACGTGCTGTTCAGTTGACAGTCGCTTCATCATTATCCACAAGACGGGACTTTGTCTGCTTTGTTTTAGTGACCATGTTAAATGAGCTCAAAACAGATGGGTGCTGTCTCATAGCCAAAGCCTTCTCTATGAGAGCTATGTGTGTGTCCTGTGCAAGTGTGTGTGCGTGTGTGTGTGTGTGTGTGTGTGTGTGTGTGTGTGTGTGTGTGTGTGTGTGTGTGTGTGTGTGTGTGTGTGTGTGTGTGTGTGTGTGTGTGTGTGTGTGTGTGTGAAGGTAAGCGATACGCAGTTTAGTCATGTACCAATCTCCCTCTGCGTTTGTGTGTGTGGCTAATTACAGCTAGATGTATGCACAAATCTGTCTTTCCTCTCTGGCTGTCTAACTGTCCAGCTGTCGAATGTCCGGATGTATTTGTGTTTGTGTGTGTTCTGGTCAGGTTCTGGTGTGCAGATGTCATTGGGTTGTCGTCCTGCCAGTAACAAGGGCTTTTGGGGAGCAAAGTGGAGGGGAGGACAGGCAGGGGATTGGCAAGGCCTTGAGGTGCAATCCACAGGGAGTCAAGTTGTGAGTCTTAATGCACGTGTGTGTGTGTGTATGTGTGTGTGTGTGTTGTTTCGAAGCAAAAGGTGTTTACGGGATGTTATTCCCATAGTTAGAATTTCCAAATTCAACATGTATGTTCTTTGTCACACACACAGTTTGTGTATGCGTGTTGAAAAACCTGATCTTGGATGAAGTCATACGCAGCTGCTGCGTAGCTGACAGACAGTTTCCGCACCACAACATGGGGCCCTATGGTCCGCCTGTCAGGCCGATTGACAGGTGAATGACACCAATGAGAGCCAGCCGTCCCTCCCCCTAGGAGCCAGGCACTGAGTGACAGCCAGTAAGGAGCCAGAAAGAGTGTCTCTGAACCTGAAAGTAATCTCTTTAACTCTCCCTCTTTCTCTTTTTCTGCAATGCTCTTTGCTCTTTCTCCTTCTTCTTTGCCTCCCCTTCCTCTTCCTCGCTTTGGCTCTCCGTCATCAGTCCCTTTTCAAAAAAAGTCTCTTTATTTCTTTCTTTCTCTGGGGGTATTTTTTTTCTTCCACTGAAGGCCTCTGCCTTTTTTCACTCTCCTCCCCTCTCTTTCTCCCTTTCACTCTGTCTGTCACAGCTCTGCGCTGTTTTCTATCACGGTGTTACAGGGTCTAAAAGAGCAGCTTGACTGCTTCTCAGTTCTGTCTCTCAGAGTCAAGGAAAAGTTGTGTAAACTGGGTCAAAATAGGCCCAGGGTTGTGTGAGAAGGACTTCAGTTTGTGTTTGAGCGGAAGAGAGACTGACAGTTTGAGGGTTGTTTGTACTGGGCATACTAAATCCTTCTGTGACCCCTTATCTTCGTCTGGCCGTGGATACATTCCTAATATGAGTGTTGCTCATTATAAAGCTGGTCCACCCAAATTCCTGCAAAAGCTGCTGGGTGAGATTTTATTAGAGTTTCTGCATTTTTGAAACATTACACGGGTGAGTTACTTTGATGCTCAGTTTGCTTTAGGAATTCTCCCAGTGTGCATCCCCACCCTGACCCTCTGGGCCTCTGCACTCCACTCCATGCCCCTCTCACCCATCGGACCCAAAGTAAGCCCACCCAAGTGCCTTTCAGCCTGGCACTCTGCCCGCGGCCTACACACCCATCTGACCCCGTAGCCACAGGCCCATTGCCCCGGCCCCCTTTGCACCCGTTGACCCCTCACCTCCTGACCCACTGTCTCACGCTCCCTCTGGCTGTTTTTGCCACCTCAGCCCACCACCCACACTGGCCTTCAACCTCTAAAATGTACAGATTTTTTTTCTGAACATTGTTGTTTGTACATGTGCGCTGCATACATTTATGTGTGTGTTATTGGGGAAGGGGTTTCCAGCAGTGTTTAATGAGGCTTGGTATGGATGTCAAGCAACAGAAGAAAATCTGCTTCCCCTGTCTCTCCAGCTTCTCTCTACTATTAGCCAACTTCAACTCTGCCTTCCAACCTCTTTATCTCAATATGTTTCTGTCTCATTTGTCCATCACGTCCTTTCAATCCATCTTCATCTGCATGGCGTCCCACTCGCTCAGTCAGTCAATCTCTGTGCCTCGCTAGCATTTATGTGTCTCCCGGTGAGTCTCTCACTGTCTGTTTCTGTCTTCTTCTTTGTTATGTTTCTCAGTGTGCCTTCTCTTTGCGTTGTGAGAAACTCTTAAGGGTCTTTGTTACGAGCTCGAGTCACTTCCATGGTGACCGGCATTGACTGACAGCTCTTACAGAGGTCTCTTCATGGCAGGGGCCAGGGAAGGCATGAAGGAATGTGTGAGTGTATGTAAAATAGAGAGTGTGTGTTTGTTGGTGCAACATCTGAGCATGTACAAGGATACATGTGTGAGTGTTTTCTGCTCACCAGCGTGAGTGCCTATCCTCTGGTGGGTTCATTTTTCTTGTCGAAGGGTTACTGTGATGTTTATCTCAGTGACATAGACAAATAAACCAGGGTAGAGTCAATCTGAGCCAGGCAGTCAGTGCAGAGCCTTCTATGGTTCTGCAAAGTCTGTTTGTTTATCCTCCATGTTTCCTTTGAACCCCCCCACCCCACCCCAAACACACATATATGAACTACTTATATAACCCAACAGAAAAAAAGGAAACAGAAGTGGAACTGAGTGTAAGTGTGACGAAGGAAGAAAGAAATGCAGAGAAAGACTGATTAATATAAAAAAGACCTAATGAACGATGATGGGGTTCATCCAAAGTTTGGTCACCACGTAGCATTGAGTTCTTTCAGTCATGCTCAACTCCCATGCAAAGAGAAAACCCTGCAGGCACTATCTGAAATCTGACGAAGTGAAACAGAAGAAAGCTTTTACATTATGTGAGTATGTTGTAGTAATTATTTCAATCTTCGAAATGCTCAAAACAGCAAAAGAATAGGGCCCACACTTTATCTTGGCTGAACTTTTTTTTTTCTGGAACAGGCCTCATTATTCTTTGTCAGCAATTAGAGCCAAACTCTGAGCAGTGATTTGAATCAAAACGATAACATCAATTGCTCAATGGAAAACAGAATTGTTGAAATGAAAGGCTGTGCTGTAACTACCTCGAGTGGACTGAATGATAACAAGAGGCGGGACAGGACGTGGTCAGAGTTTGACCCTTTGACTGACAGGAGCCACGCGGTTTGATGGACAAACGCGACGGACCTGTTGAGCTCGGGAATGTCAACAGGACTTTAAACTGAAGACCTGTTTAAATGTCCACATTTCTCCATGTCTGCACAATGTCTAAATAATGGAGATTTGTATCCATATATCTCGTATCAATCCAAGCAAAACATCAACACCCTGGCAGACCGAAACTCAAAGCCATACAATAACACAACCCATAGACATTCCATAGCACCCAGTGAGAGGGCTTGAACTACTGCGAAAACATTCAACATACAGGGAAGCCCCAAAAAACACACAGGTACTGCATTTGATATTTTTTTAAAACCTCACTCTTAAAATGATCTGGAAGTGGGAATGAAAGCAGGTCTTTGCCTCCTTTTACCAGAAGCTTGCAAACCACATTACCAAAATACCCAACTGTCGAAAGAGTCGATTATTTAGTGGTAAATGGCTGACAATCAAAGTGGTCAAACATCTTAAAAAAGCAGCAAGGAAAACCATCTCGAACTGGCAGTACTAACAGTGCACTGCAGATTGGTGGTCAGTCATTTCAGTGTTCCAGTTGGGAACCTCCCTAATTTGCAAGTAATGGAGGAGAGAACGCAGATGGGCCAGCAGGAATAAGGCTCAGTCCTGTTTTATTTTAAGGGTATTTTTAGTTTGACTTATCGTGAAGTCTTTTTGAAGTCTGCAGGCATCCTTTGAAAAGTTCCAGCACTTTGCCTTGGACAGAGATTGGAGTGAACGACTTCAGCAAAACAAAAAAAAACGCTGAGTGTCATGGTTTCTTGAATGTGACAGCCTGCTGCCCGATCTCTCTGAGCTATCAATCTCCGGGGCATTCTAATTATCCATAATTGGTCATAATTGGATTTAATCGGCTTTGATTGGCTGTAATTGCGACGATGGGCTAATCTGATTGGAGATCAGAGGACTGGGGGTCCTGTGTGGTTTGTGAGCGAGTATCCCGTCGCCCCTCTGCTGACCCAAGATGTTCACATCAAACGCTTGTTTGTAACACAGCTGATTGCTACCGGTCATTGCCATGTGATTTGGGAGTAGAACTACATCGCAAGTTGTTATGTGTTTATGTTGCTAGCTACAACTTCCTTGACAATGCTGTGAGTTTAAAGGAATTTCAATCTACTTGCCTGTATAAAAAATTCCCGCTGGGTATGTGTACACATCATACGTGTAAGTGCATTCATGCATCCAAACACATTCACATACACACACAGAGAGCGGCCTCAAAGAGAAACTGAGAGGCAGAGAGATCATAAGTAAACAGTAATGTAATACAGCACTAATTTAAATCACATTTTCCTGCCCAGAGCCGCTGAATTCCTAATTGTGCATGAAGCTGTCCAGAAGTCATGCTGAATTATAATATGCTGGACAGAAAGAGAAAAGTGACTCTGCAGCATTTTGATTTGGTCTGACGAGGGACTTTGAGAGGAGGAGAGGGGAGGGAGGAGATGTGTTTGTATTGGAGAGAAAAATCCCTCCTGCCCTTTTTTTTCTCACTGTCTTTTGTTCCTGATTTCGGTCTACCCGGTGGCTTGACAGGCAGATGGAAGCGATTATATCGTAATAATAAACCATGGAAGGAAACCATGGGAGAGACGGAGAGAGGAGGAGGAGGAGGAGGAGGAGGAGGAGGAGGAGGAGGAGGAGGAGGAGGAGGAGGAGGAGGAGGAGGAGGAGGAGGAGGAGGAGGAGGAGGAGGAGGAGGAAAGATCTTCGCTCACGGGCCAGCACACGTGTCGATCGGGCTGACGGATCAGCGCCTGAGCTTATTTCCATCACCTTGACGGCTCAGACCTACATCGCACCGGTGGGAAGGAAATCGTAGTCTTTTTCGCCAACGATGTGCCAACTTTGATCACACGTTGATTAGACTTGACTCAGTGTGCATATGTTTCACACCTTGAGGCATGATCTTGAAAGTAAACTTGCTTTCTTTAACACAATGAAACAAATTATTCAACCATATTTTGTTCTCCATGGCAGGTGCTGGAAGGTTGTTTTTTATTCAGTTTTGTGCTGCGGTCAGGCTCTGACAGTAGCCCCGTCTCTCGCCCTGTCTCCCCCAGTCACAGTGTGTTTAACATCTGCCCCGTAGGCCTGTACCTCTCACAGCCTTTCAGCACCCGTTGCTGCTCGCTCAACGTCGCAGAGCCATGACGCTCTGTAGTCACACCGAAAACAGCCAGTACGAGCTTCACCTCAAGTGCCGTTTGTCACCTTTGAACAGAGACTTGTGCTTGTACAATACAACCTGTCAGCCATCACACAGGCCGCATCAGACTCGGTAAATGTCAAACTGAGACTGCGGGACAGATGTAGCAAAGACATTAAGCACCTGCGTGAAGAAAACGATGAATAATGCTGGAATCAAATGTTGAAAAAGTGTTTGTTGAAAAAAGGCAGTGATTGGAGCTTGGGGGGAAAGAGCTTGAGTGGGTTAATGTGTTGAGTGTGCTTATGCATGAATGTCAGCATATGTGTGTGTGTGTGTGTACGCGTCAGGGGCAGCTGGTCTACGGATGAGGGAGAGAGCCGTCATCCAGAGTCAAGCCCCCTCCCATGCAGCACTGCATCCTCCCCCTTGCCTCTCACCTCTAACCTCTCACCCCTCACCCTAACAGCAGCATAATACGTCTGTTGAAGGATCAGGGTAGGCAAGGTTACTTTCTGCTCACATCAGCATCCTCTCTGTCCTCCAAATTGCCTTTGAAAGCATTTAGTGCCATGGGGGGATTGGTTGGTAAAGCCTTGTTCTATTTTACATGGCTTAAGCATTTGCATGGCAGAGACACCTACAATGAGTGACTACATACATTGTAGAAGCTGAGAGCCTGAAGGTGTGGTCAGAGTAAACAGAAAGACCATTTTATTGGTGGTGATTGCACACAATGTCATTGAAAAAATGTGAGTAGACTCAAAACAGATGGATTTGTTTCTGATGGCCACAGTCAGTAAGGTACGCGTGTTGCTAGATAATTAAAGCTAAAATCTGTATAGGCAGGACATGGCTGTCTGGGGCATATACACTACAAAAAACATGTAGCAGTCAAATTTGTGCAAATAAATCTATGCAAAAAAGCTGCTTCTTGGTCAATGTCAGCACACTTCATCCAACTCAATGTTTCAACAATTACTTTTTAGTACGATTAAAGGCCAGGTGGGCTTGAGCCCGTCTGAAGGTAGAAGTTTACAGATTTTACATTAAACTCAAAGCTGTAAGAAACTTGCCATCCAGAAGTTGACTTACATACAGAAATTGTGCAAATATGGATAGTAGAGCAACCTTTTTTACAGTCTCTTGTAGCAGCTTTTCACTTGTTTTTATAAAGAAATACTGATAGAAGTAGTTGTGTAAAGAATAAAAAAGTTCTAATCCTGCCTACACCCTACTTTTGAGCCACTGGATAATTGCTGCTTGAGGTGGGGACGCTAGTTGGATGTCAGACTTTGGAAAAGTGGGGGGTAAGAGGGTTTCAGATGCTTTGCTTGAAGCAGAAGGATTCCTGACTGGTAAACAAGCTGGACTTCTATTTGGTGGTTTAACCATTGGGTATTTGTCGAAATGTGGTGGAACCAAACGTGTCACCACTGACAATCATAAAAACCGACATTCGTGCTCCTACCCTGTCCGCATCTGCTTTGTCTCCCAGGTCCAGAGAGTCACTGCAGTCATCACAGTAAAACAACCATGATTTCACCCAATATTCCTGTCATGTTTCAACAGGCTGTTTATTAAAAAGCCCTCAGCCTGCCAGCAACCGCAAGGCACACTCTCAGCCAAGGCGCCCAGAAACATTCATTCACATCACAACCGTCGCCTCCAATCTGTGTCTTTTCCCCTCTTTTCATGCAACTCTTATTTTCCTTCCTGCTGTTCCAATGGTGGTTTCCTAACAATGACATCATCACTCAGAGCCTGAGTGAGGGCTCGATGACCCACGGTGCACTTAAGATGCAACTTGAATTTGACTTGTGTGGGGGAAAAAAACATTCCTGTACATTTTATACATGGGTGTTGAGTTGAGGACTGTAACCGGTGTGTATTTCTGTCACACACATCAACAAGAGGTCAATCACTAAGCCTGAAACAAACACACCACACCTCCTATTCAGGACAGGATTCTACAGAAACTGGATTTGGGAATGACTTAGGATGGGAATGGCGGTTTTCCTTTTCCTCAGATGAATAGATGTCTGATTGGCACTGAGGGCACAGCGGGGCCAGCTGCTCAGTATCAGGCAGGCACTTCCTGGAACAGGGTTGTTTCCTTCCGGCTACGACAGGGGCCTCAGCTCTGATTAAAGAACAGGAGGATGAGGGACACCTGAAAGCAACAGCAGCTAATCAGACAGGAGACATGCAGGCACAACACATGAAAGCAAGTTTGAGGAAAAGTTGTCTATACATGCTGTGAGAGAAACACGTCATCAACATAAATGTACATCACACAAGCATACAGCCTTTAATCAAGATGGGTACTTCTCTTGCCAACTGTTTGTCCAATAATGGTGTGTGTGTGTGTGTGTGTGTGGGACTGCTCAGCTGAGCTTGATTTCCCAATGCCTGCTGCTCCACCGGATACCACAAAAAACCCTACTGCCTCCATTGTCTGACTCCCCAGTAATTCCCAACCCCTCCCATCTCATGATTAGCAGCTCAGCCGATCGCGTGATCTTCGCCTGACTGACACACTGACACACTCTCCTCATGTCAAGAAAAAACACATGTTGTTGTAACGATACAAGATCTGAATTACAGATCATGGAACCGCATGTCCTCCAATTTTCTCTCCAAGAAGAGCAGAGGTACATGGGAAAATAACATGTTGAGGTAGAAATGGTCACGATCACACTGATGCATAACAGGCGGGCACGCAACTCACACATATAATGCAGACTCATCGGCATAGAAATTACGTCAGTTTATGAAACTGCCATTTATTGAATTGGTAGCAACTGTGTGTCTATGTTGATGTGATCATTTGTGTTTCTATGCGGGATACTGCTGGATTAAGACAATGGAAAAGTTCAGCTTGTTATCAAGTCTGTGCTGCGCTCTGCAATTTCTCCTCATTTTCCCATTCCGAAAGGCTTTTCTACGTCTTCTCTAATTGCGATTTACACCTCTTCCTTTCAACTCTCAATCGTTTCATCCAACCATCTGGTGCCTCTTCCCCGCTGAGCTGAGTTTGCTACTAACAACCCACAGCTGGGCTCACACACATCCATTTATTCTAAAGTTAGTAGAAATGGCCAGCTGCAAGGGATTCCCAAATCTATCTCTCAAATGCTTAGCCTAAGCGACAGCCTGGCCTGAGGGTTGGGGTGGTACATGGGTAATGTTGTCCCAGCGTTACTTAGGGCTTGTTGGAGGCTGATCGCTGGCAGATGCTGTTTGTGTAATGGCAGAAGGTCACAGCAGGGTAAACCTTGGGCGACAGGAGTGCTGCAGACCTGGAGAAAATAGAACAGACATTGTTGTAGCCATGTCCGGGACGAATGAAGAACATAGAGCAGGTCTCTTCGGTCAGGAGATCCGAACCCTGGTTCCCTTTCTTGTCAGGACCTGGGGCCTGGACACCGTCAGCCGTTGAAGGCGCACACACACACACACACACACACACACACACACACACACACACACACACACACACACACACACACACACACACACACACACACACACACACACACACACACACACACACACAGGGGATGGAAAGGAGAGGTGGGGAAGTTTGACTAATACATCTCTACTTGTACGTGCTTCCAACCCTCATACGGGTAAACACAGACACACACACAGTATTTTAGCTGACTGAGTCCTTGTTGGAGCCCTTTCGCACCTCTTAGAGCTGTTTCCCCAGATCCAAATCTAACATGTCATGAGGCCAGAGGATTAATTGTTAATCTTAACAGCCGTCATTATCTGGGATAATTCTAAATTCCTTCATTCTCGTCTTGCAAGCACATGTGGCCTATCCGATTGACTGCTGAGGAGATCCAGAACTCTTTCTTTCTCCCCAAACTTCACCCTTTTTCTTTTTCTCTCACTCCTTTTCCCCTTTCTTTTTGTTTCTCTTTAGGACTCTGTCTCCCACCTCTTACTTCCTGGAGCTAATTTTCAGAATGATTTCATGGCCGCAGAATGTGCTAATTGCAGAGAGCTGGTCTCCTTCGCTGCGGGGCTACTTTTTAGGCCTGGCATTTCACTGTGTGTGTGTGTGTGTGTGTGCATGTGTCTGCAAATGGAGGGAAACTAGGTTTAGGGGTGGGTCGGGGAGTTTTAAGGCTGGGGTACCTGTCATTTTGATGGACGTCTGAGGGACCTGACTGCCCTTGCGCCCCTGACCTCCTTCTCTAGCTCTCCACTGCGCCAACATCTCACTCTGTCAGACGGTTAAACCCAGGTGGGGTGAGTGTGTGTGTGTGTGTGTGTGTGTGTGTGTGTGTGTGTGTGTGTGTGTGTGTGTGTGTGTGTGTGTGTGTGTGTGTGTGTGTGTGTGTGTGTGTGTGTGTGTGTGTGTGTGTGTGTGTGTGTGTGTGTTTGAGAATGTGCCAAAGAGTGACATAGAACAGGGGCTTCTTTACATCGAGACCCCAAAAGGACGGAAAAACACACTTAAACTCCAGACTACATTTCTTAGGCTGTGCCATAAAGTAACACAGGCCTCTTTTTGCACAATATTCTGAATTCCGACTCGATGAAATGAAAAAATAACAATTCCCATTATCATCTTATGTATGTAATTATGTCATTTGGAGGCAGGACTCTGCATTCGGTTCACTTTTTCCTATCGCTCAGTTTGAAGGTAATGAGTTTTGTCTCGTGCTTATGCAATAGTACGTGTGTGTGTTCATACACGTTTCTTCATGTGTGTGTTCTCTGTGTTACACGCCATTATTTACACACGCTCTTTCTAATTTCACACTTCACACGCTTTCTGTCATCGGTTGGAAATAGAAAAATGAAAAAACAGGCGGCAGCGGTTGATGAAAGTGAAATTGAAAAATGAAAAGAAGTCAGGTTGCAGGGAAGGAGGGAGCGCTGTCGATGGTTTAGCCCTCGGACGCGTGATGGAAACCAATCACCGTGGAAACAGCACGAATCAGCAGACCACATCGTAACCATCGCAAACACACAGTTGACGCAAAGGCCTCGACGCACACACATAGGTACAGTAACCTCAGTATTGCTTTTGCCTGAGATGTGTACTGTTAAATGAACATGATGGGTTTCCCCAGCTGCTCTACGGTTTCATCAAACACACACAGTCAATCTGATACACAAGCACGCACAAACAGTCGCCACAGAAACCACTCCACTGTTCAGAGGCCTTACATATGTCTCCCAGCGCGCTTTTCTCTGGCTGCCTTTTCTCTGTCTCAACCTCAAATCTGCTTGAATTATTCTCTCATTTTTTTTGGCTTTTCCTTCTCTCTGTGTCCTTACCCTGTCAGATGGTTGTGGCAGGGACTAGCAGCCGAGCGGTGGGGGTCCTGTGGTTAAGGGAGAAAGGAGGGGGGGTGGTGGCTGTCCATGTCTGTGGCTGACAGGAGCGGGGCTGCCTTTACACTGTCCAAACGGGCCGAGCCGTCACTCCTGATTAGGCCTCGTGCTGCACAGAGCCAGGGAGTCGGGGGTCTCTGGAAGCCATTACTCAGCCAGTGAGTGAGTACCCTGTCCCCTCCTCTCACCCTTCCAACCTTTCCTCCCCCCGCCCCCCTGGCTCAACTTAATCACTCACAGCTGAGGAGAGCTAGAGGAGGAAGAGGGAGAAGAGGCAGAGGTACCAGGAGAGCCAAGAGTTGGAGTCCTGGCTCAATCAGCAACAAGTTCGATTGATTTCTTTTTGAGTACACGTCTTTTCATTCCCAATAGTGAGAGAACACACACACGCACACGCACACGCATGCACACACACACACACACACACACACACACACACACACACACACACACACACACACACACACACACACACACACACACACACACACACACACACACACACACACACACACACACACACACACACACACACACACACACACACTGTCACATACTCACAACAGGCCCATTGGCCCCCCGACGGTGAGCTGCCATGTTACTTTGAGAGGAAAGTCTGCCTCACAGGAACAGGAAATGAAGGAGTAGACACATACACAGGCTGCCTTGTGTCACCATGGGTACCAGCAGACACACACACACACACACACACACACACACACACACACACACACACACACACACACACACACACACACACACACACACACACACACACACACACACACACACACACACACACACACACACGATCACCGTGGCCTGTGTCCGCCCTCAGCTGGAGCTTGTTAAAATCGAGACTGCTGGGCCAGCTTGTCTTTGTCAGACTTCTGATGTCACATATAAGACGATGGCTGGGACATTTTCATATGTGTGTGTGTGTGTGTGTGTGTGTGTGTGTGTGTGTGTGTGTGTGTGTGTGTGTGTGTGTGTGTGTGTGTGTGTGCGCGAACTGGCAATGAGGCCAAAGGATGCTGAGCGATGGTGACATGACAACCCCAGGCCTCCGTGTTTTCCCACAATCCCTCTTTTCCGTTAGCAGCTATCCATGATGGCTGCTGGGTGGGCACGAGTCAGAGAGAGAAACTTTAGCCGTCATCAAACGCACACTAATCAGCCACACAGGCACAAACAAGTTCATAGCTAATATGGATCAACACGGAGATCAAATGGCCAATAGCTGTCTTGCTAGCCAAAAACATGAAAGGAAGTGTATTTTAGGCCAAGTTTCTTATTTCATAAACAGTTATAGTGCTTCTGTAGTTCTGGTGTGGTGAAAGAAGTCCTCCTAAGATAAATGGTTTCCCAATATGTTCACATTCAAGTGTCAAATTTCTCTAGCAGATGTAGTAATCATGACTTTTCTCTGTCCAAGGAAAAGGGGGAAGTAGAAGGGGGATGTCAGTGTGAATGGATGGGACTACAAAACATCACATTATATGCTGTTTCTGCCATTATCCCCACCGACGGATGGATGTTCATTTAGCCTATAAATGCAGTGGTTCCCTAACCTTAACCAAGTGGTTGTTGGACAACAAAGGGCCACTAACCTTAGCGGCAGTAAGACTTGAAAACAATATTTAGACTCATGCAGAACACAATCCCCCTCAATCATCATCTATGACCCAGAAGGGTGTGTGTCTGCTAAGACCCCGCAACCCTCTGCATTTTCGGATTTTGTGTTTTGGGGACAGGCCTCATGGAGGCATCAAAGAAAAACACAGTGGCACAGTGAATTTAGGATTGTTTTGCAAACTTTAAAAAGTACTTGGTCTACATTGAAATTTGAATATTTGTAATCCAAGCAATACTTTTTCCCTTAACCTGTCCGAGTAACAGTTGCGCCTCAATAGGTTTGACCATAGTGATGGTTTTTTTCCAACAGTCATTTGATACGGTTTTGGAAGACACAGAGGAAATCATCGTAAAATGTTGAGGAATTCTCGGGTATAAGGCCTCACGCATGCTCTTCAATTCAGGTACACACCACTGGAACAAGGAGGAAGAGGTGGGGGGGGGGGGTTGTAGCTGGAGAACTGAAAGAAAGACCTGTGTGATGATGGATCACGTTTCCCGCTCGCCTCTGCCTCTCATCTTCTGTCTTCTTCTGTCCCCTTCCTTTCATCTCTAAAGTGCTGCACCCAGGTGCAGAGACGAGATGCGTTTAACTGTGTGTGTGTGTGTGTGTGTGTGTGTGTGTGTGTGTGTGTGTGTGTGTGTGTGTGTGTGTGTGTGTGTGTGTGTGTGTGTGTGTGTGTGTGTGTGTGTGTGTGTGAGTGAGTGAGACACCCACAGCCAGGCAGAGAGGTGAAGGAAAACATCCCTCACCTGTCGGCGGAGGAGCACGGTTCAGCTGACAGCTTATAAAGTGTGACCGCAGATCAGTTTGTTGCTCTTTGGGGTAATGGTTCAGTAGTCAAAGAACTGCGAGCCATAAACCTCAGAACGGCAGGCAGCAGGGGAACCAGCAAGATTGAAAGTGGAGGAGGCCAGACGAAGGAGTTATAGAAGAGCAGACAATAGAAGATTTTTATCTTCCAATGCCAATTACTGAAAAACCATTGTTGCATTACCCAGTTTTATGTGTTACACTTCATTATCTTTAGTATCTAGCCACATCGAAATCCATTAGGATTTAAAATGCATCTGCAATAACCCTCGAGAAATCTCTATAAAACACACATTATCCTTTTAAGTGAATATGACTGGGTCTTTTTTACAGTTAAAGTGGCAATAGACAACCTCAACATGCTGTTGGCATCTCAAATGGTATTATTTTGGCACCACTGTCACACACAAAAATGGGAACACTTCCTGTTTACTCAGAGCCGACTGCAACACATATAGACGTATAAAGACTTATTCTGAATATCTCGGAGAAGCAATAATAATATTTTTATTATAATTCGTTACCAATCAGCAAACGAGTGTATGCCGTCATCTGGTGACTTTTGGAGCTAGTGCTAGCTAATTTAATTGGAAAAGAGTTTCCAGCACGGCAAACAAGACATCGAATTTTGCTTTCCGAGGTTACTTTGCTTGTTCTGCCATCCGCCCTTCACACTAACGGGGATAGTAACTACATAGATCATTGATCGCTGATCATCAATCAGAATAACAGCGGTATCCTCTTCCTGTTTCGGTTGAACAATTGTTGACTGACTTGTTTTGTGCTAGAAATCGTGCCTTCATTTCCCAGAGACATTGTCCATTGTGAACGTGAAACTATCGTGAAATCAACGCTTCTTAATTATACGTGTAAACTAAACTTTGCCACTCTAAACCTCTAAAATATAAGTTTGTTATATGAGCCGCTTCCTCAGCTACCCTTCACAATGCAGGAAATCAACTTAAAGGTTATATATTGTTACACATTGAAGATAATAAAACTTCCCTCCTCTCGTCTCTCTCGGGGTTTCCGGGCAGACAGGGTCCCAGGCTGGCATGTGACTCGCCGGCCAATTAGTGCAGAATTTGAGCATTGTAACGAGCCTGGTGGGAATAAGGGGAGTTTGATTACAACACCTAAACCTTCCTGTCGCCCCCGGCAAGCACCCCAAACGTCTCACTGACAGCCAAGTCACAGCTGGGGACAGCGGCATAAAATACTACAGGCCTCTGTTCAGTGCAATTTGTGAATGAGCAGGCCATGATGTGAAAACGGGGGGTACAGTTTTTCAAAAATGTTCAAGTATTGCTTGCATTTATCACAGTACTACGGCGAAGAACGTAGCTTTCAGAACAAGAGGCTTATTCAGAGGGCTGCAGACACAGAGAGAAATATACAAAACATAAGTGCCTGGTTTTTCCTACTTGCCTGTTCGTGCTCAGGGCTTCATTCGGAATGCATGGCGTAAAAAACATAATAAACGTTGGGATTGAATCATTCAACAGTACTGATTTGCTTGGCCAAACACGAGCTTGGAGTTTATTTGTCTCTGTTGTAGTGAATCAGAGGCTACGAAAGGACTAGATTTAGTCATCCGTGTTAAAAAAAGAATTCAAAGGAAACATATGGCTCCCACAATTTGGGGATCTTTATAAACAACATTATACAAATTGAGTGGATTGGCACTTTACATCTTTGTGGTTTTTGATTTTCAAGGAACATTATTCATGGTTCTGGATTTGATTAAGTGCGGATCAAACCACAGAAATAAGAAGGAAAATAATAAAGTAGCCCCGTCTTATATTTGCACATATATGTGTAAAAAAGTCTATATGGCCTGCACTCCCAAGATATTATACAGATTCCAAAAGTTAAAACAAAACTAGGGAAAAACACTTTAAAATATGCTGCCCCTTCTGCCTGGCATAATGTACAGAAGGAGCTGGAACTGTCCGATTTGATCACTATGGGGGAGTTCAGGTCCATCTTAAAGGCCAGAGGACAAGAAACCATTGGTCGATGTGATTGCTCTTATATACCGTAATTGAAGTCGTTTTAGAATTGTGCCAGTTTTTTATGTTTTATAACAGTCTCTTTTATTTGCATATCAACTGGTTAATGTGCCATTTAATTTGTGTTTTATGACAGCTGTATTCGTCTGCCTGTACTGTTTTGTGTTCATTTGTGATAACATTGTTTATGCTGCCTTCTTGTTCAGGTCGCTCTAGAAAAAGATATTTTAAACCCAATGAGACTTTTACTTGGTTAAATAAAGGATATATATATAGATGTAGTTCTGGATTAAAGTAGGGCGCCCCAGCTTCTAAAAGTTGATCTGCTAGTAGCTCACACACAGCCACGTGGATTTGTCCCCTGGAAGTGATCCAAACTCTTGCAAATTCCCGAATAAGATCCATCGGATCATCTGGGAACGCTATGCCCTAGAAACGACTCGACCTGGCCACCTCGAATGTCATCGTGTTCCACCCTAACCCTGATGCGATACTGGCGCCAAAGGATTCTGTTGATGCCAATATTATCCTCAATGTCAGCTCGGATTTGCTGTCAGCCTTCTCCTAATGCACAGTGACAGGAGCCCCGTTGCGAGGACCCCACTCTGTCTTCTGATCGGGCAGCCAGATGGACAGCTCAGCAGCAGGAGGGTACCTGATATCCGTGTCAGCAATCAGATCTCACCCTCCGAGAGCTCGTGTGTGTGTGTGTGTGTGTGTGTGTGTGTGTGTGTGTGTGTGTGTGTGTGTGTGTGTGTGTGTGTGTGTGTGTGTGTGTGTGTGTGTGTGTGTGTGTGTGTGTGTGTGTGTGTGCGTGCGTGCGTGCGTGTGTGTGTGTGTGAGGGAGAGAGAGAGAGAGAGTGCACAGTGCCAAGTGATTGTTGGGAGCATATGTGCTGACGGCGGCCAGAGTGTGTGTTGAAATGAAGATTAATGAGTCAGAGACCTGAGTGCGTGTGTGTGGACGAGACGGGAGGGTCAGCGGACGCATGTCAAAGAGTTCACAAACGTGAGCCTGTGTTTACCTACAGTATGCGTGTGTGTGCTGATTTTTAAGGTGTGTGTGTGCGCGTGTGCCTAAGGTCATGCTGTATTTTCAAAGTGATCAACACTTCTTGTCCCACAGCTGTGATGTGCAGAGTGACATGAGAGAGACTCACAAAGCTTCACTAGAACCACACGATTCAACAAGTTGCAAGCGTCTACTTTTCTTCTGTGTGTGTGTTTGTGTGTTGAATATTTGGTTGAGAACATTTGTAACCATTTTAAAACTCACTAACTGACAAGTGAAAAGTTGTTGCTGCATGACATCAATCAACAAGCAGACAGAAAAAAACATGTTTCTCTGTGTTCAGATTAAAAATGATAACATTGATGCACACTTTGAGAGGAATGAATCAGCCCCTGCTTCAAAAGAGAATTACAGCTATGCTTGTTTTATAACGTTGGCAGATGTCATACTAAACAAACGCTTAATCAGAATTACGCCATGTGAAACCCCGAAACAAAGTAAAGTCACTGCTGTATACAAAAAAAAAGGCATAACCCGTGTGTGTAGAAAAATGTTATCTTTATAGGTATAGTTTGTATTGTTTTTGTATGGCAAAGTAACAAATTAGCAAATCGTTTTTTTGGATATGCTTCACCTTTAGGTTCAATGATGGCTGCTGCTGAATTCATGGACTATTGCTAATGCTACGGCGCTATACTGTTGCCTCTTCATCCACTACAAAGGTACTGCATTGGGATGGCTTGTTTTCATGCATGCACAACAAGAAAAAAGAGCTTTCCCAAGGTATGCAGGCTCAATCATGAATATTAAAAGACAAGAAAGTCATAAGAAACTCATGACTTTATGCAGATGACAATTGCTGAAGATGCTTATTTAGTTAGTAAAGTATATTAATCAGGCTGATGATGATGTTCTGCACAGTGCAAATATCAAACATTGACATTTTGAATCACACGACATTTGATGAACTGCTCGCTTAGATTTTGATTAAAGGAATGTTTCGATACTTTGGGCGACTGTAGCTAGGAGGCAGTGCGGTCGTCTTTCAATCTGAAGGTTGTACGTTCGATCCCAGCCCGTGTGAATGTTAGTTCCTAGAGCAAGGTGCACTGCTCTGTGTGAATGGGTGAATGGCCCGTAACATGTAAAGCGCTTTGAGGGGTCGTAAAGACTGGATAAAGCTCTATATAAGTACAGTCCATTTACCATTTAGGAAAAAAGCTTATTACTGTAGCTTTTTTGAAGACAGTAAGATGAGAAGATTGATACCACTCTCTTTCCCATCAATCTGCAGCAAGCAGCCGGTGAACACATTACATGTTGTTTGTTTTATCTGTACAAAACAGATGTAAAAATGACAATTTCACCGTGATGTTGCCAGGTTGCTTGGCAACATCACGGTGATGAGGAAGTCACTGATCTGGTTTTCGATTTTTGTTACTTTTGGACCGATCCCACCCAGCTTTTCCCCAGACCAACATAAGAGTGATATTAAATTCTCATCTAATTCTTGGCAAGAAAGAATGTAAGTCTATCCCAAAATGTCCAAATGTTCCTTTAAAGGCAAACAGCTGCTAGTTCATTGCATGCCCAATTTTGCAGTTTTCCTTGATATAAAACTATTGCCCTATGCAGTTATATGTTTTTGAACGCAAAACATAAAGTCACTTTCATTCTTTGTGTTGCTTCCACTCAACATTAAACTCCTCAGCAATAACCCGCCAAGTGTGAATCACTTCAGATGAACGGTTGTTAAGACAGACAGAGAATTAGTTAGATTAAATGTAACGATCATACGTTTTGACAGTTACAAGCCCAAAATAAAGTACTGCTTGATGCCTGTGTTATGTGCTGGATACACAACAAATATCCCCTGCTACTGATTAATGTCACTGCCTCTACAAGACAGTTTGTCTTAAGTGACAAAAGACAATAAACCACGACAACAGCAAAAACTAATGGGCAACGCCGGGGACATAAATAGCAAGACGTCAACACTCA